>NC_135811.1:61119246-61335252 GCF_964213995.1 Mustelus asterias
TTTCAAAAATGTATTCATTCACGGGATGTGGGCATCGCTGGCTCGGCCCAGCATTTATTGCCCATCCCTAATTACCCTCGAGAAGATGGTGTTCAAATCCCGGCTTTGGCTCACTGTCTGTGCGGAATCTGCATGTTCTCCCCGTGTCTGTGTGGTTTCCTCCGGGTGCTCTGCTTTCTTCCCACAAACCGAAAGACGTGCTGGTTAGGTGCATTGGCCATGCTAAATTCTCCCTCAGTGTACCCGAACAGGCGCCAGAGTGTGGCGACTAGGGGGTTTTCACAGTAACTTCATTGCGGTGTTAATGTAAGCCTACTTGTGACACTAATAAATAAACTAAAGGTACACCCACAGTGATGTTAGGGAGGGAGTTTCGGGATTTTGACCCAGCGAGAGAGAAGAATAGTGATATATTTCCAAGTCAGAGTGACTTGGAGGGAAGCTCCAGGTGGTGTGTTCCCATGTGTCTGCTGCTCTTGTCCTTCTAGCTGGCAGAGGTCGCAACTTTGGAAGGTGCTGTTGAAGAAGCCTTGGTGAGTTGCTGTGCAGTGCATCTTGTCGATGGTACGCACTGCTGCCACTGTACATGGGTGTTGGAGCAATTGAATGTTTAAGGTGGCAGATAGGGTGCCAATCAAGCGGGCTGCTTTGTCCTGGTTGATGTTTAGCTTCTTGAGTGTTGTTGGAGCTGCACCCATCCAGGCAAGTGGGGAGTATTCCATCACACTCCTGACCTGTGCCTTGTAGATGGTGGATAGGCTTTGGGGAGCCAGGAGGTGGGTTACTCGCCACAGGGTTTCTAGCTTCTGACCTGCTCTTGTAGCCATGATATTTATATGGCTGGTCCAGTTCAATGATAGTGAGGGATTCAGTAATGGCAATGTCATTGGATGTCAAGGGGATATGGTTATATCCTCTCTTGTTAGAGATAGTCATTGCCTGGTACTTGTGTTACGTTACTTATCATTTGTCAGCTGAAGTCTGGATGTTATCCTGCATTTGGACGCAGGCTGCTTCAGTGCTGAGTGGTTGTGAATGGTGCTGAACATTGTGCAGTCATCGGCGAACATCCCCACTTCTGACCTTGACGGAGGGAAGGTCATTGATGAAGCAGCTGAAGATGGTTGGGCCTGGGACACTACCCTGAGGAACTCCCTCAGAGATGTCCTGGAGCTGAGATGATAGAACACCAAAACCCACAACCATTTTTCTTTGTGCCAGGTATGACTCCAACCAGCAGAGGGTTTTCCCCCTGATTCCCATTGACTCCAGTTCTGATAGGGCTCCTTGATATCACAATCAGCAATCAAGTGCTGCCTTCATATCGAGGGCAGTCACTCCCACCTCACCTCTGGAATTCAGCTCTTTTCTCCATGTTTGAGCCAAGGCTGTAATGAGGTCAGGAGCTGAGTGACCCTGGCGAAACCCAAACTGGGTGTCAGTGAGCAGGTTACTGCTGAGCAGGTGCTGCTTGATAGCACTGTCGATGACCCCTTCCATCACTTTACTGATGATCGAGAGTAGACTGATGGGGTGGTAATTGGTCGGGTTGGATTTGTCCTGCTTTTTGTGGACAGGATTTAATTGGACAATTTTCCACATTGCCGAGTAGATGCCAGTTTGTAAATTAGCTGAAGACCGGCACCTGTGAGGCTTGGAAGATTGTTACAAATGCTTCAGCCTTATCTTTTGCTCTGATGTGCTGGGCTCCTCCATCTCTGAGGATGGGGATATTTGTGGAGCCTCCTCCTCCAGTGAGTTGTTTAATTATCCACCACCATTCTCGACTAGATGTGGAAGGACTGCAGAGCTCGTATCTGATCCAATGGTTGTGGGATCCTTTTGGACCCAACAAGTTAGGTCAGTAGTGGTGTTACCAAGTCACTTTTGGGTGCTGGACATTGAAGTCCCCACTCGGGATACACTCTGTGCCCTTGCCACCCTCAGAGAAACATAGCAGGAGTAGGCCATTCGGCCCTTCGAGCCTGCACCACCATTCAATATGATCATGGCTGATCAGTGTTTTTTCTCATGGTATTGAACATGGAAGTGTACTGATTCATCAGCTGAGTAAGAAGTTTAACAACACCAGGTTAAAGTCCAACAGGTTTATTTGGTAGCAAAAGCCACACAAGCTTTCGGAGCTCCAAGCCCCTTCTTCAGGTGAGTGGGAATTCTGTTCACGAACAGGGCATATAAAGACACAAACTCAATTTACGTGAATAATGGTTGGAATGCGAATACTTACAGCTAATCAGGTCTTTAAGATATAAACAATGTGAGTGGAGAGAGCATCAAGATAGGCTAAAGAGATGTGTATTGTCTCCAGACAGTGAGACTCTGCAGGTCCAGGCAAGCTGTGGGGATTACAAATAGTGTGACATGAACCCAATATCCCGGTTGAGGCCGTCCTCATGTGTGCGGAACTTGGCTATCAGTCTCTGCTCAGCGACTCTGCACCGTCGTGTGTCGTGAAGGCCGCCTTGGAGAACGCTTACCCGAATATCAGAGGCTGAATGCCCGTGACCGCTGAAGTGTTCCCCAACAGGAAGAGAACAGTCTTGCCTGGTGATTGTCGAGCGGTAAATTTGTAAACTGAAGGAGCAACACCCCATCATCTGATTAAACAATTTACGCCTTCTGGGTGACTCAACACTGAGTCACCCAGACCACAAACTCTTTGATATATTTCCCCAACCCCCCCTCCTCTCACGGGGCCAGTCTGCATCTTGTTCTCATGTTTTGCTTTCAGAACATGCTGACCATTGTTCTGCTATTAATACATCCTGGTAACTGACCTTTGTGCCACTATTAGTACGTGCTTTAGTCTTTAACATTATCATTACCACTCCCTCTTCTGTTCATGACATCTTTGTCAAATCTCTCCCACCCTGTAATCTATCCCCTCTCTTTGACAGTATGAAACCCATCACATTTCTAATTCTTTTCTATAAGTTTCCTCATGCTGACCTTTTCCTCTCCATAAATACTGAAGCAGAGTAATTATTCAGAACACCCGCCAGGGCGGCACAGTGGTTAGCACCGCTGCCTCACAGCACCAAGGACCCGGATTCAATTCCCGGCTTGGGTTACTGTCCGTGCAGAGTCTGCATGTTCTCCCCATATCTGCGTGGGTTTCCTTTGGATGTTCCAGTTTCCTCCCATAGTCCAAAAGGCTTGCTGGTTAGGTGCATTGACCTGAACAGGTGCCGGAGTGTGGCGACAAGGGGGATTTCACAGTAACTTCATTGCAGTGTTAATGTAAGCCTTATTTGTGACTAATAAATAAACTTTCACTTTACTTTTCCTCATTTTCATTGACAACATCTTCATTTTCAGTCACTGAGGATCCATATTGCAGTGAAATACCCTCAATTTCCGAATGTAATTGTAAAACTATTGGGCCTGATTCCCCGGCCCGCTGCACTGCTCGAGTAGTTCAGTGGGTGAGGAAACGTAAGCGGGAAGGTTGTAGGACAGCAGTGGTGACTTTCCCGGGCCAGTTTGCATGACATAATCAGCCTCGCGCCAGAAAACAGCGCGAGGCAGATTACCAGATGGAAACTGACATCCATGTTATTAGTGAGCCCGAGACTGTATTGTTCAGGCTCAACAATGTTCCCACCTCACCAGGGGGAGGTTCCCACCAGCGGGGATTAAAGCTGATCCCCATCAATGGGGACCGGGTGTGGTGGCCTCGCTGGTGGGGGCAGGGGCCACTCAGGCCCCCTGCAAGGTCAGGACATGGGTGGGGGTGCGCCTTGGACAGTGCCAACCTGGCACCCTGGCACCTCCTACTGGGCACCCTGGCACTGGCACTGGGCAGTGCAAAGGAGATGGAGCCTGAGGGACAAGGTAGGGGAGGGCCGCTGCGCACTCTGCACAGGGTTCAGTGGAGAGGTGGGGGGGGGGGGGGGTAGATTGGGGCTGGCCATGGGGGGTTGGGTCGGGGAAGACATCAGGAGGCTTGCGATCAGGAAGCTGGCGATTGCGAGGCCGGCAATGGGGGAAGGGCGGGGCAGTGCGCATGCATCGATCTCTGTTGTGGGAAAAGTCACCACTCGGAGATCAGACTTGAGATTCAACATGTAGTTTATTAAATTGAAGCTTCGGGAGGATCTCTGGGCAGAGTTCCTCAATCTGGCTTGGCGACAGGAACATTTATATACGTTAAAACATCGCAAACATCGGCAGTTTCGCATCAAGCCGTAGGCGGTTACATACTTTGGCCAATTGGGCCCCTTGACAATAGCTAGTTATCAATAACTCCCAATCACATTTCGTTGAAATCACCTCACTGTTCAGTTCCTTTTTCAGGCCATCTGCCTGACTATTCCTGTCCTTTGCTGTCTGACTATTCCTGCTTGCTTTGCATTTTTACACTAAAATTGAGACATGGCTCACCCCAGCTTGTCACTAGTCAGGGCCCGAGTGTTTGTGGTTAAGCACAGAGTGCAAAGTCACATACACAACTTTGCTTGTCTTAAAAAGTTTTACATTCACAATAATGGCTTGAACAGTCTCAATTTTACCCCAACAATCTCCCTACTGGGAGACTGGCGCATGTGTAGTGGCCTGCTCAGTATGCTGATGCCTGCTCAGTATGCTGATGTCGGCCTCTCAGGATTAGGCCCCTTCTTACTGGCGTGAATCCCCCAGCAGACTCTGTGAAGCACAGAGTGCCGGATATTTACCTGACTAAGTGCACCCAAAAAGGTGCGTCCGTTTCCCCGCCCATTGGGCACTCAGTTTTTTTCTGGGAAAATCATCCCTATTGTGTTAATTTTGCTATCCCTTCCATGTTCCTATTCAGACTCCAGTTTTGTAGCTCTGACTGGTGGGGTGGACCTTTAAGTGGGTGTGGTTATAGTTTCTGTATACATTATCAGAAGGGGAAATGATGCAATGTGTCATGTGATTCAGCCTTGCTTTCTTCAGTTATCCTTGATTTTTTTGGCAAGTAGAGCTGTCGTGCTTCAGTTTACGGGCTGGTTGTGTATCACAGTGAATGGTTTTGAACATCTCTCACTGATGGCCTGGTCTATCCATTCACAAGTTGGTGTCGTTTACTGTGGACAGCCTCTGTCTCAAACTGCTAAAGTCACTTTTACCTAAATCTCGAATCTTAATGGCTGTTTTGTGTTTCTGCCTTTTAATCACGACGCGAGATCAAATGTAATCTAATCACTATTTGATGAATGGCTGCAAGGATAGGACGGGGACAGTGAGGATGACTCAACATGACTCAGGGTAGTTGTTATGGGGGACTTTAACTTTACAAATATTGACTGGAAACGCTATAGTTCGAGTACTTTAGAGGGGTCAGTTTTTGTCCAATGTGTGCAGGAGGGTTTCCTGACACAGTATGTAGATAGTCCAACAAGAGGCGAGGCCACATTGGATTTGGTACTGGGTAATGAACCAGACCAGGTGTTAGATTTGGAGGTAGGTGAGCACTTTGGTGATAGTGACCACAATTCGGTTACGTTTACTTTAGCAATGGAAAGGGATAGGTATATACCGCAGGGCAAGTGTTATAGCTGGGGGAAAAGAAATTATGATGCGATTAGGCGAGATTTAGGATGCATAGGATGGGGAAGAAATCTGCAGGGGATGGGCACAATTGAAATGTGGAGCTTGTTCAAGGAACAACTTTGCACTTTCTACCTGGTACTGGCAAGGTATCTAGAGGGGATGGGTGTGCAGGCAGTGCTATGTTCCTCTTGCACTATGTTTGAGGTGAGGGACGACGTCAGTGTCCCTGCTGATTACATCTGTGGGAAGTGCACCCATCTGCAGCTCCTCCAAAACCGTGTTAGGGAACTGGAGCTGGAGTTGGATGAACTTAGGATCATTAGGGACGCAGAGGTGGCCATAGACAGAAGCTTTAGGGATACAGTTACTCCGAGGAATGAAAACAGATGGGTGACGGTGAGAGGGGCTGGGAGGAAGCAGTCCGTGCAGGGATCCTCTGTGGTCGTTCCCCTTAGCAACAAGTATTCCGCTTTGGATACGGTTGAGGGGGATGACATACCAGTGGTGAGCCGCAGTGAGAGGATCTCCAGCACTGTGTCTGTCTCTGTGGCTCGGGAGGGTAAGGGGCAGAACGGGAGGGCAATAGTTATTGGGGACTCGTTAGTTAGAGGGATAGATAGGAGGTTCTGTGGCAGCAAAAGAGACTCACGGATGGTATGTTGCCTACCGGATGCCAAGGTCCGTGACGTCTCGGACCGTGTTTTCCAGATTCTGAAGGGGGAGGGGAAACAGTCACAAGTCGTGGTACACATTGGTACCAATGACATAGGTAAGAGAAGGTACGGGGATTTAAAGCAGGAATTTCTGGAGCTGGGCTGGAAGCTGAGAGCCAAGACAAAACATGTGGTCATCTCTGGTACCTTGCCGGTGCCACGTGATAGCGAGTTGAGGAACAGGGAGAGAGTGCACTTAAACATGTGGTTGCAGGAATGGTGTAAAAGGGAGGGTTTCAGATACGTGGATAATTGGAACACATTCTGGGGAAGGTGGGACTTGTACAAACATGACGGGGTGCACCTGAACCAGGGGGGCACCAATATCCTGGGAGGGAAATTTGATACGGCTCTTCAGGGGGGTTTAAACTAATTTGTCAGGGGGATGGGAAAAGGAGTTGTAGTCCGGAAGTCAGTGAGGGTGGTGAGGTATTGGGAAAGGTATCGGGGGCAAGGGTGGGTACCGGTAGACAGGAAGGTGGGTTGAAGTGTGTCTACTTCAATGCAAGGAGCATCCGGAACAAGGTAGATGAACTTGGGGCGTGGATTGGTACTTGGGACTACGATGTTGTGGCCATTACGGAGACGTGGGTAGAACAAGGACAGGAATGGTTGTTGGACGTTCCGGGGTATAGATGTTTCAGTAAGTGTAGGGAAGTTGGTAAAAGAGGTGGAGGAGTGGCATTGTTAATCAAGGATAGTTTAACGGCTGTGGAAAGGCACTTCGAGGAGGATCTGCACACTGAGGTAATATGGGCTGAGGTTAGGAATAGGAAAGGAGTGGTCACGTTGTTAGGAGTTTACTATAGGCCCCCAAATAGTAATAGAGATGTGGAGGAAGAAATTGCTAAGCAGATTATGGATATGTGTGGGGGTCACAGGGTAGTTGTCATGGGGGACTTTAACTTTCCAAATATTGATTGGAACCTTTGTAGGTCAAATAGTTCGGATGGGGCAGTTTTTGTGCAGTGTGTGCAGGAGGGTTTCCTGACACAATATGTGGATAGGCCGACAAGAGGTGAGGCCACATTGGATTTGGTACTGGGAAATGAACCAGGCCAAGTGTTAGATTTGGTTGTGGGAGAGCACTTTAGAGATAGTGACCACAATTCGGTGTCTTTTGTTATTGCAATGGAGAGGGATAGGGCTGTACGGCAGGGCAAGGTTTACAATTGGGAGAGAGGTAATTAGAATGCGATTAGGCAAGAATTAGGGGGCATAAGTTGGGAACAGAAACTGTCAGGGAAAGGAACTAATGAAAATTGGAACTTTTTCAAGGAACAAATACTGGGTGTCCTTGATAGGTATGTCCCTGTCAGGCAGGGAGGAAACGGCCGAGTGAGGGAACCATGGTTCACGAAAGAGGTGGAATGTCTTGTGAAAAGGAAGAGGGAAGCTTATGTAGGGATGAGGAAACAAGGTTCAGATGGCTCGATTGAGGGTTACAAGTTAGCAAGGAATGAGCTGAAAAAGGGGCTTAGGAGAGCGAGGAGGGGTCACGAGAAGTCCTTGGCGGGTCGGATCAAGGAAAACCCCAAGGCTTTTTACTCTTATGTGAGGAATAAAAGAATGACCAGGGTGAGGTTGGGGCCGGTCAAGGACAGTAGTGGGAACTTGTGTATGGAGTCAGTAGAGATAGGCGAGGTGATGAATGAATACTTTTCTTCAGTGTTCACCAAGGAGAGGGGCCATGTTTTTGAGGAAGAGAAGGTGTTACAGGCGAATAGGCTGGAGGAAATAGATGTTCGGAGGGAGGATGTCCTGGCAGTTTTGAATAAACTGAAGGTCGATAAGTCCCCTGGGCCTGATGAAATGTATCCTAGGATTCTTTGGGAGGCAAGGGATGAGATTGCAGAGCCTTTGGCTTTGATCTTTGGGTCCTCGCTGTCCACGGGGATAGTGCCAGAGGACTGGAGAATGGCGAATGTTGTTCCTCTGTTTAAGAAAGGGAATAGAAATGACCCTGGTAATTATAGACCGGTTAGTCTTACTTCGGTGGTTGGTAAATTGATGGAAAAGGTCCTTAGGGATGGGATTTACGACCATTTAGAAAGATGCGGATTAATCCAGGATAGTCAGCACGGATTTGTGAAGGGCAAGTCGTGCCTCACAAATTTGATAGAATTTTTTGAGGAGGTAACTAAGTGTGTTGATGAAGGTAGGGCAGTTGATGTCATATACATGGATTTTAGTAAGGCGTTTGATAAGGTCCCCCATGGTCGGCTTATGATGAAAGTGAGGAGGTGTGGGATAGAGGGAAAGTTGGCCGATTGGATAGATAATTGGCTATCTGATCGAAGACAGAGGGTGGTGGTGGATGGAAAATTTTCGGATTGGAGGCAGGTTGTTAGCGGAGTGCCACAGGGATCAGTGCTTGGTCCTCTGCTCTTTGTGATTTTTATTAATGACTTAGAGGAGGGGGCTGAAGGGTGGATCAGTAAATTTGCTGATGACACCAAGATTGGTGGAGTAGTGAATGAGGTGGAGGGCTGTTGTAGGCTGCAAAGAGACATAGATAGGATGCAAAGCTGGGCTGAAAAATGGCAAATGGAGTTTAACCCTGATAAATGTGAGGTGATTCATTTTGGTAGGACTAATTTAAATGTGGATTACAGGGTCAAAGGTAGGGTTCTGAAGACTGTGGAGGAACAGAGAGATCTTGGGGTCCATATCCACAGATCTCTGAAGGTTGCCACTCAAGTGGATAGAGCTGTGAAGAAGGCCTATAGTGTGTTAGCTTTTATTAACAGGGGGTTGGAGTTTAAGAGCCGTGGGGTTATGCTGCAACTGTACAGGACCTTGGTGAGACCACATTTGGAATATTGTGTGCAGTTCTGGTCACCTCACTATAAGAAGGATGTGGAAGCGCTGGAAAGAGTGCAGAGGAGATTTACCAGGATGCTGCCTGGTTTGGAGGGTAGGTCTTATGAGGAAAGGTTGAGGGAGCTAGGGCTGTTCTCTCTGAAGCAGAGGAGGCTGAGGGGAGACTTAATAGAGGTTTATAAAATGATGAAGAGGATAGATAGAGTGAACGTTCAAAGACTATTTCCTCGGGTGGATGGAGCTATTACAAGGGGGCATAACTATAGGGTTCGTGGTGGGAGATATAGAAAGGATGTCCGAGGTAGGTTCTTTATGCAGAGAGTGGTTGGGGTGAGGAATGGACTGCCTGCAGTGATAGTGGAGTCAGACACTTTAGGAACATTTAAGCGGTTATTGGATAGGCACATGGAGCACACCAGGATGCTAGGGAGTGGGATAGCTTGATCTTGGTTTCAGATAAAGCTCGGCACAACATCGTGGGCCGAAGGGCCTGTTCTGTGCTGTACTGTTCTATGTTCTATAACTACTGCGTGTCCTTGATAAGTCTGTACCTGTCAGGCAGGCAGGAAGTGGTCGAGCGAGGAAACCGTGGTTGACGAAAGAAGTTGAATCTCTTATGAAGAGGAAGAAGGCGACTTATGTAAAGATGAGACGTGAAGGCTCAGTTAGGGTGCTTGAGAGTTACAAGTTAGCCAGGAAGAACCTAAAGAGAGAGTTAAGAAGAGCCAGGAGGGGACATGAGAAGTCTTTGGCAGGTAGGATCAAGGAAAACCCTAAAGCTTTCTATAGGTACGTCAGGAATAAAAGAATGACTAGGGTAAGATTAGGGCCAGTCAAGGACAGTAGTGGGAAGTTGTGCGTAGAGTCCAAAGCGATAGGAGAGGCGCTAAATGAATATTTTTCGTCAGTATTCACGCAGGAAAAAGACAATGTTGTCGAAGAGAATACTGAGATACAGGCTATTAGACTAGACAGGATTGAGGTTAATAAGGAGGAGGTGTTAGCAATTCTGGAAAGTGTGAAAATAGATAAGTCCCCTGGGCCAGATGGGATTTATCCTCGGAATCTCTGGGAGGCTAGGGAGGAGATTGCAGAGCCTTTGGCTTTGATCTTTATGTCGTCATTGTCTACAGGAATAGTGCCAGAAGACTGGAGGATAGCAAATGTTGTCCCCTTGTTCAAGAAGGGGAGTAGAGACAACCCTGGTAAATATAGACCAGTGAGCCTTACTTCTGTTGTGGACAAAGTTTTGGAAAGGATTATAAGAGATCGGATTTATAATCATCTAGAAAGGAATAATTTGATTAGGGATAGTCAACACGGTTTTGTGAAAGGTAGGTCGTGCCTCACAAACCTTGTTGAGTTCTTTGAGAAGGTGACCAAAGAGGTGGATGAGGGTAAAGCAGTTGATGTAGTGTATATGGATTTCAGTAAAGCGTTTGATAAAGTTCCCCACGGTAAGCTATTGCAGAAAATACGGACGCATGGGATTGAGGGTGATTTAGCGGTTTGGATCAGGAATTGGCTAACTGTAAGAAAACAGAGGGTGGTGGTTGATGGGAAATGTTCATCCTGGAGTTCAGTTACTAGTGGTGTACCGCAAGAATCTGTTTTGGGGCCGCTGCTATTTGTCATTTTTATAAATGACCTGGATGAAGGCATAGAAGGCTGGGTTAGTAAATTTGCGGATGACACTAAAGTCGGTGGAGTTGTGGACAGTGCGGAAGGTTGTTGCAGGTCACAGAGGGACATAGATAAGCTGCAGAGCTGGGCTGAGAGGTGGCAAATGGAGTTTAATGTGGAAAAGTGTGAGGTGATTCACTTTGGAAGGAGTAACAGGAATACAGAGTACTGGGCTAATGGTGAGATACTTGGTAATGTGGATGAGCAGAGAGATCTCGGTGTCCATGCGCATAGATCCCTGAAAGTTGGCACCCAGGTTGATAAGGTTGTTAAGAAGGCGTACAATGTGTTAGCTTTTATTGGTAGAGGGATTGAGTTTCGGAGCTATGATGTCATGTTGCAGCTGTACAAAACTCTGGTGCGGCCGCACTTGGAGTATTGCGTACAGTTCTGGTCGCCGCATTATAGGAAGGATGTGGAAGCATTGTGATGGGCGATAAATCACACGGGAGGCAGGATATAACCGGGAAATAAAGGCTTTTATTACCAACAATAACAGAGCTACTATATACAATATACAATCCCAGACTAAAGGGTCACCAGGCAGAGCAGTGACCTTTATACCTCTCCCAGGAGGCGGAGCCAACTGGGGTGTACCATAGGACTATATTAACAGGTAGAACAGCCGAACCCTAACCCCAACAGTAACATATCTACAGACTCATAGTACTGGCCAGACCATGGCTCAGCACTCGTGGTGGGAACCAACAATGGTTCACCACATTCACCCCTCCTTTGAAAACAAAGGCCGGCGGGGTACAAAACACAGAACAATTGTTCATCTGTCTATAAGTTCAAGCGGTCTGGGGGACCGCACCGTCGCTGTGACCTCCTCAACACCGGCGATGACACCGGTTCAGGCAATCGCGGTGACGTTCTCTCCAAGGCGGTGTCCAGCGACTCCTCCAGTGCCTCATGGGCCGGTAGACCACGAGGTGGTGACAATCCGCTGAACTCGGGCATGCCTTGAAGTGGCGACCATCTCCTGGACTCAGGCAAGCTGTACATGGGAGTAAGAGGGTTAAGTGGTGGTCCCGATACTGCCCGCGCCGTGTCAGGAGGGGAGATAATGGTTGGGGGGTCCCTAACTGGGGGTGTGGGAGCGACAGGGGTTTCCAAGCCCCCTGCTGGCGCCAGATCTCGAATCGAGACCGTGTCCTCTCACCCGTCAGGATATGCCACGTAGGCATACTGAGGGTTGGCGTGGAGGAGATGGACCTGTTCAACCAAAGGGTCGGACTTGCGGGTCCTAACATGCCGCCACAGGAGGACAGGTCCTGAGTACGTCAACCAAGACGGTAATGAGGTCCCAGAGGAAGACTTCCTAGGGAATGAAAACATTCTCTCATGAGGAGTAGCGTTGGTTGCCGTACACAGGAGTGAGCGTATGGAGTGGAGCGCATCAGGGAGTACCTCTTGCCAACGGGAGACTGGAAGACCTTTAGACCTCAACGCCAGTAAGACAGCCTTCCAGACTGTAGTATTCTCTCGTTCAACCTGTCCGTTACCCCTTGGGTTGTAGCTCATGGTTCTACTAGAGGCAATCCCATATGAGAGCAGGTATTGCCTCAAGTCGTCGCTCATGAACGACGAGCCCCTATCGCTGTGGATATAACAGGTGTAACCGAACAGGGTGAAAAGATCACGTAATGCCTTGATAACCGTGGCAGCGGTCATATCAGAACAGGGAATGACAAAAGGGAATCGTGAGTACTCATCAATCACATTGAGGAAGTACACGTTCCGATCTGTCGAGGGAAGGGGGCCCTTAAAGTCCACACTCAGTCTTTCGAAAGGACGAGTGGCCTTAATGAGGTGTGCCCTGTCAGGTCAGTAGAAGTGCGGTTTGCATTCCGCGCATACCCGGCAGCTTCTGGTTATGGACCTGACATCCTCCACCGAGTAGGGTAGATTCCGGGCCTTTATGAAGTGGAAGAGCCGAGTGACCCCCGGATGGCAGAGGTCATTGTGGAGAGCCTGTAATCGATTCTCCTGCACACTAGCGCATGTTCCACGCGACAGGGCGTCCGAGGGCTCGTTGAGCTTCCCTGGACGGTACATGATATCATAATTGTAGGTGGAGAGTTCAATTCTCCACCTCAAAATTTTATCATTCTTGATCTTACCCCGTAACGTGTTGTTGAACATGAACGCCACGGACCGCTGGTCCGTGAGCAGAGTGAACCGTTTTCCCGCCAAGTAATGGCGCCAATGCCGAACGGCCTCCACAATGGCCTGGGCCTCCTTTTCCACCGCCAAATGTCGAATTTCAGGGCCTTGGAGGGTGCGAGAGAAAAAGGCGACGGGCCTGCCCGCCTGGTTAAGTGTGGCGGCCAGGGCGAAATCAGATGCATCACTCTCCACCTGGAAGGGGATGGACTCATCGATAGCGTGCATCGTGGCTTTCGCGATGTCGGCTTTTATTCCTGCAAAGGCTAAGCGAGCCTCTGTTGTTAGGGGAAAGGAGGTAGACTTGATGAGCGGACGGGCTTTGTCCGCGTAATTGGGAACCCACTGTGCATAGTATGAGAAGAAGCCTCAACATCTTCTCAGTGCTTTGATGCTAGTGGGCAGGGGGAGTTCGAGGAGGGGACGCATACGGTCTGGATCAGGGCCAAGGACCCCCTTTTCCACCACGTATCCGAGGATAGCTAGGCGGCGCGTGCGAAATGCACACTTCTCCCTGTTGTAGGTCAGATTCAGGCGAGATGCAGTGCGTAAGAATCTAAGAAGGTTGGCATCGTGGTCCTGCTGGTCATGGCTGCAGATGGTGACGTTATCCAGGTACGGGAAGGTAGCCCGCAGCCCGGTCTGGTCCACCATTCGGTCCATAGCGCGCTGGAAGACCGAGACCCCATTCGTGACACCAAAAGGAACCCTTAAAAAATGGTACAGGCGACCATCCGCCTCAAAGGCCGTGTATTGTCGGTCCTCTGGGCGAATGGGGAGTTGGTGGTAAGCAGAATTTATGTCGATGGTGGAGAACACCCGGTACTGCGCAATCTGGTTGACCATGTCAGATATGCGCGGGAGGGGATACGCATCCAGCTGCGTGTATCTGTTAATGGTCTGACTATAGTCTATGACCATCCGGGGTTTGTTCCCATTCTTAACCACCACGACTTGCACTCTCCAAGGACTAGCGCTAGGTTGGATGATCCCTTCCTTGAGGAGCCGCTGAACTTCAGATCGAATGAAGATCCGATCCTCAGCGCTGTAACGCCTGCTCTTTGTTGCGATGGGCTTGCAGCCTGGCACGAGATTCTGGAATAGGGAGGGTGTGGTAATCCTGAGCGTTGAGAGACTACATGTGGAGCGCGTTGGGCAATTTAGAGGCTGCGGATCTCCCACTGAAAGCGGAGGGAGTGGCCCATCGTACTGCAGGGTTACACTCTTCAGGTGGACCATAAAATATAGTCCTAGGAGTATCGGCGCGCAAAGGTGCGGTAACACAAGGAGCCTGAAGTTCTCGTAAACCGTGCCCTGCACCGTCAGATTGACCATGCAGCTCCCTAGCATGGTGACAGACCGGGACCTTGACGCCATCGAAATTGTCTGCTTGACAGTCCGAATCTGGAGACCACACCGCTTCACGGTGTCAGGGTGAATGAAGCCCTCCGTGCTCCCGCTGTCAAACAAACAATAAATCTGGCGTCTGTTTACCTGTATGTCCATCATGGACTTGCCGAGTCTGTGAGGCTTGGCCTGGTCCAGGATGATCGACGCCACCGTTGGTTCGTGGGTGCAACTGCAGGCAGCTGAGATGGTTGATGACGACCCCTGCTGGTCATTCGCGGTCGGTGCCGACCAAAATGGCTGCCCCCATAGGTCGCACGTGGACGATGGCACCAAAACCTGCGGCCCCTGCAGGTCGCACGTGTCTTGCGACTCCGTCGTTCGGAATGGCGACGTCCTGGAATCGCACGTGGTAGAAGACCTTGAAGACGCAGAAGACAAGGAGGCCGGCTCCGGGGAGTCACATGCCGCACTGCTGTTTCTGGATGGAGATTTGAAAGCGGTGGTGTGATCCGCCTGCGGCAAGAAGGGGCATTATTCCAAAGTATGCCGGCATACTTTGGAATAATGCCCCTTCTTGCCGCAGGCGGATCACAACACCGCTTTAGCTGGACATCGCTGCCGAGGGTGTTTCACCCCCCCACAGAAGTAACACCGCGGGCCACCTGGAGCTGCTGCCGTCGTCAGGTCCGAGGCTGGAAACGCAATCGCGCAGTTTTTCGGTCCCGCTGAATAAAGTGGAGTCTGCGGCTGCCCCTGCCACAATGTCTCCACACGGTCATCGGGGTACATCTCCAGACTTTTGGAGGCCATTTCTAGAGTGTCAGCTAACTCTATGGTTTTAGTGAGATCGAGGTTACCTTGCTCCAACAACCGAAGGCGGATGTACGACGAGCCGATTCCCGCCACGAACGCACCTCGAGCGAGGTCGCTCATGTACTGGGCTGCCGACACTGACTTGCAGTTGCAGGCTCTGGCTAGCTGCTGAAGCTTGCACGCGCACTGTTCCGTCGTTTCGCCGGGCTGCCGCCGTCGAGTGGCTAGAAGGTGTCGAGCATGGATCTCATTCGGCGGTTTGTTGTATCGCTTTTTGAGAAGCTCGAGGGCCCCTTTGTAGTCGGTGGCCCCACGGATCGCTAGGTATACAGCGTCGCTTACCCTCGCATGGAGGACCCGGAGTCTGTCGGCGTCGTCGGTGACCGCTGTGGAGGCATCGAGGTAATCTTGGAAACACTTCAACCAGTGGTCGAAAGTGTTCGATGCTCCTGCCGCACGTGGGTCCAACGTAAGCCGTTCGGGTTTAAGCATTTGCTCTATGTTTTCTTTTGTTTTTTTTTCAAAAAAAAGAATTTAGTTGTTGGCAATAAAATTGATGCGCGATAAATCACACGGGAGGCAGGATGTACTCGGGAAATAAAGGCTTTTATTGCCAACAATAACAGAGCTACTATATACAATATACAATCCCAGACTAAAGGGTCACCAGGCAGAGCAGTGACCTTTATACCTCTCCCAGGAGGCGGAGCCAACTGGGGTGTACTATAGGACTATATTAACAGGTAGAACAGCCCAACCCTAACCCCAACAGTAACATATCTACAGACTCATAGTACTGGCCAGACCATGGCTCAGCACTCCTGGTGGTAACCAACAATGGTTCACCACACATTGGAAAGGATGCAGAGGAGATTTACCAGGATGTTGCCTGGTATGGTGGGAAGGTCTTATGAGGAAAGGCTGAGGGACTTGAGATTGTTTTCATTAGAGAGAAGAAGGTTAAGAGATGACTTAATAGAGGCATACAAGATGATCAGAGGATTAGATAGGGTGGATAATGAGAGCCTTTTTCCTCGGATGGTGATAGCTAGCACGAGGGGACATAGCTTTAAATTGAGGGGTGAGAGATATAGGACAGATGTCAGAGATAGGTTCTTCATTCAGAGCGTAGTAAAGGCGTGGAATGCCCTGCCTGCAACAGTAGTGGACTCGCCAACATTAAGGGCATTTAAATGGTCATTGGATAAACATATGGATGATATTGGAATAGTGTAGATTAGAGGGGCTTTAGATTGGTTTCACAGGTCGGCACAACATCGAGGGCCGAAGGGCCTGTACTGCGCTGTAATGTTCTATGTTCTAACATGGAAACCCCAATGGTGAAACGTACAGCAGTGAAAAAATGAATAATATCGAGGACATTAGGTCCACTGGGATGGAGTGAAAACCCTCTCACTGGATCAGGGGTTCAATTGTGAATGCAGCCCTTTATGTTCTTGGCCCCATGAATGGGGGATGGATCTCCCATCGCTGGTGACCCGCTAGCCTGTCTGCCACAGCCAAGTTGCCCCGATTGAGCTGGAAGTTTGGTGGCCAGTTATATTACCAGTGGCAAAATGTTGCAAGGCCACAAATCCATTGCTAATTGGGGCCTTAATGATCGTAATTAGCTGCCTGTCTCTGTGATGCGGCAGCAATTGTTTCACCTCACACTCCTGGGGAAGTTTCCCGATGGTGAAGGTGCTTCGGGCAGTCATCCTGTCACGCTTCCCCACGATTTTCCCAGCTAAATTAAAGTTTATTTATTAATCACAAGTGGGCTTACATTAACACTGCAATGAAGTTACTGTGAAAATCCCCTGGTCGCCACACTCCAGCACCTGTTCAGGTACACTGAAGGAGAATTTAGCATGGCCGATGCGCCTAACCAACATGTCTTTCAGACTGTGGGAGGAAACCGGAGCACCCAGAGGAAACCCACGCAGACACAGGGAGAACGTGCAAATTCCACACACACAGTGACCCAAGCCAGGAATCAAACCTGGGTGCCTGGGGCTGTGAGGCAGCAGTGCTAACCACTGTGCCAAAGTGCCGCCAGATGCTCCATCAACTTGAGGTAGGAAAATTCAGACCATGAATGCAGCAAACTATCTTGGACACATTGAGGAAATTTACTACCTTTCTGCCACGTGTTAATGCTCTTATCCAGACTATATGATTGTAGAAAGTGTCCCCTCAGTGAATACAGTATGTATGGGGTTCTTGGGCATCACACTTACATTGTACAATGAATCCTAGAGTGTGTGATGATGCTGCAGGTGATCCCTCCCTGTCACTGTCTATGGCCTCAGCATCGTTCCGGGCTGCATATATTGGGATTGTATGAAGATCAACCTTCTCCATTGCTTTGGACCAGCAATGAGTAAGGAGCTTTAGTCAGATGCCCTACAGTCTGTCCTCTCACAGAGAAATGGAAAATCTGATCTCTAAACTGGAAACAGAGATGGTGATGTAGCGGAAACAGACCATGTTGGCATTTTTCAGGAACCTTGCCACCCTCTCAGCCAGCATCTGGCAGCCAGCTGGGGCAGACTACCCTGAGTAGCTACAGTCTGCAGCCAGCATCTCCCGGCTCTGAGCTCATGGGGACCTCTGACCATGAACATATCGGTAGCTGTTGCCTGAACTTCTTTGACCTGCTGTGTTTCACGCAGCAGCTGCAGAAGGAGCATCTGTAATACGTATTGGAATGTGTAAAAAGACAACTAAAACAGGCAATAAGGACTAACATACTGCACAGAGATTGTTCATTTCCATTCGTAACTCCTCAGATATTAAAGCAGTTTGTCTAGATCTTGTTACATATGGACACAATGTTCAGTTTTGGGCGGATAAGTGACAAGTGATATTTGTGCCACATAAGTGCCAGGCAATGACCATCTCCAACAAGAGAGTATCTACCCATCTCCCCTTGACATTCAATGGCATTACCATCACCAAATCCCCGATTACCAACATCCCGGGGGTTATCATTGACCAGAAACTCAACTGGACTAGCCATTTAAATACTGTGGCTACAAGAGCAGGCCAGAGGTTAGGAATCCTGCAGCGAGTAACCCACCTCCTGACTCTCAAGCCTGTCCACCATCTACAAAGCACAAGTCAGGAGTGTGATGGAATACTGCCCACTTGCCTGGATGGGTGCAGCTCCAACAACACTCAAGAAGCTCGACACCATCCAGGACAAAGCAGCCCGCTTGATTGGCACCTCATCCACCACCTTAAACATTCAATCCCTCCAGCATCCATCTACAGTGGCAGCAATGTGTACCATCGACAAGATGCACTGCAGCAACTCACCGAGGCTTCTTCAACAGCACCTTCCAAAGTCGCGACCTGTACCAGCTAGAAGGACAAGAGCAGCAGACACATGGGAACACACCACCTGGAGGTTCCCCTCCCAGTCACTCACCATCCTAATTTGGAAATATATCGCCATTCCTTCTCTGTCGCTGGATCAAAATCCTGGAATTCCTTCCCTAACAGCACTGTGGCTGTACCTATATGACATGGACTGCAGCGGTTCAAGAAGGCAGTTCACCAACACATTCTCTCGGGTGAATAGGGATGGGCAGCAAATGCTGGGCCGAGCCAGCGATGCCCACATCCCGTGAATGAATACATTTTTGAAAAGGCAGAAAATCCAGGGCAGGATCAGTGTGTGACAGTCGGGGCCAGAGCATTGGATAAAGTCCATCACAGGTCTGGAGGGCTGCATTCCTCAAGGTGTCATGTTCATCACTGACAATGGTGCAAGTGGCAGTGAGATGTGACCCACTCTCCGACAGCCACAGTCATTTGTCGCTCACACTTGATGTTATCAGCAGCAAATGAGACGCCAGCCACCTCCACAGGGCCACTCAGAACTGGGAGAATGTCGGTGTGTGGGCTGCTGAGAGTGAAATGGAATATTCCCTCTGTGTGGGCGTCAATGGCTGGGCCAGCATTTATTGCCCATCTTTAACTGCCCTTCAGTACAGCTCCAAAAGGATCAACACCATCCAGGAAACAACAGCCCACTTGATTAGTACCCCATTCAGCACCTTAAACATTCAATCCCTCCATGACCAACGCACAGTGGCAGCAATGTGTACCATCTACAGGATGTACTGCAGAAACTCATCAAGGCTCCTTTAACAGCACCTTCCAAACCCGCAACCTCTACCATCTAGAAGGACAAGAGCAGCAGATGCTTGGGAACACCTCCTCCTCCAAAATTCTCTCGAATCACACACCATCACAAGATCACTGTTCTTTCACTGTCGCTGGGTCAGAAAGCTGTGTTATGACTCAGTGAAGACCAACAAACTAATAGAACTGAATGGCTCCCGAGATAAAAAATAATGGACACGATTTTACCTCCTATAATTGTTACTTTAACAGGGAAATCAATATTATCAACATGAATTAAAAGGCAGATTGTAGTCCATATCAACTCTAAATTACACTTTCAGTAAACAATATAACAAAGATGGATCCTATCAAATTTTCAGATCATCCACTTAGCATATATTTTGATAAATATTTTGTTTGATAAGGTGTTTGATAAGGTGCCCCATGCAAGGCTCATTGAGAAAGTGAAGGGTCATGGGATACAAGGGGACATTGCCTTGTGGATTCAGAACTGGCTTGCCCACAGAAGGCAAAGAGTTGTAGATGGGTTTTTTTCAGCATGGAGGTCGGTCACCAGTGGAGTGCCCCAGGGATCTGTTCTGGGACCCTTGCTCTTTGTGATTTTTATAAATGACCTGGATGAGAAAGTGGAAGGATGGGTTGGCAAGTTTGCTGATGACACAAAGGTTGGTGGGGTTGTGGATAGTGTGGAGGGATGTCAGCAGTTGCAACGAGACATAGATAAGATGCAAGACTGGGCGGAGAAGTGGCAGATGGACTTCAACCCAGATAAGTGTGTGGTGGTTCATTTTGGCAGGTCGAATAGGATGAAAGAATATAATATTAATGGTAAGACGCTTGGCAGAGTGGAAGATCAGACGGATCTTGGGGTCCGGGTTCATAGGACGCTCAAAGCAGCGTCGCAGGTGGAGGCTGTGGTTAAGAAGGCACATGGAATACTGGCCTTCATCAATAGAGGAATTGAGTTTAGAAATCGGGAGATAATGCTGTAACTGTATAGGACCCTGGTCAGACCCCATCTGGAGCACTGTGCCCAGTTCTGGTCGCCTCATTACAGAAAGGATGTGGAAGCCATAGAAAGGGTGCAGAGGAGATTTACAAGGATGTTGCCTGGATTAGGTGGCATGCCTTATGAGGATAGGTTGAGAGAGCTAGGTCTTTTCTCCTTGGAGAGGCGAAGGATGAGAGGTGACCTGCTAGAGGTGTATAAGATGTTGAGAGGTATTGATAGAGTGGATTCTCAGAGGCTTTTACCCAGGGCTGAAATGGTTGCCACAAGAGGTCACAGGTTTAGGGTGCTGGGGAGTAGGTGCAGAGGAGATGGTAGGGGTAAGTTTTTCACTCAGAGGGTGGTGGGTGCGTGGAATCGGCTGCCGGTAGTGGTGGTGGAGGCGGATTCGATAGGGTCTTTTAAGAGACTTTTGGATAAGTTCATGGAAGTTAGTAAGATAGAGGGTTATAGGTAAGCCTAGTAGGTCGGGACATGTTCGGCACAACTTGGGGGCCGAAGGGCCTGTTTGTGCTGTAGCTTTTCTATGTTCTATGTTCTATATATGACAACAATTCCAGCCACTGCATCCTTCAAAACCTTGGGCAGGAGTTTCTGGCCGCGCTCACCCCAATGCGGAAATTCCCACATGAGGTCAATGGACTTTTGCATAGCCCGTGTCCCGCCCACTACAATTCCCATGACAGGCAGGATGGGAAAATTCCACCACTTATCTTTCTCAGGTAGTGTTCAGTCACTTTAGCCATCGAGTCCTATCTAACAGACGGTTTAGTCCACCCAGGATCATTGGGTCAGTTCCACTAAAATCATAGAATCCCTACAGTGCAGAAGGAGGTCATTTGGCCCATTGAGTCTGCACCAACCACAATCCCACCCAGGCCCTATCCCCACAACCCCATGCATTTACCCTAGCTAGTCCCTCTGACACTAAGGGGCAATTTAACAAGGCCAATCTACCTAACCCACACATCTTTTGACTGTGGGAGGAAACTGGAGCACCCAGAGGAAACCCACGCAGACACAGGAAGGACATGCAGACTCCGCACAGCTGGGAATCGAACCCAGATCCCTGGCGCTGTGAGGCAGCAGTGTTAACCACCGTGCCACCCTTTTTGGGCGCACATGCTGCACATTCTTTCAGATCCCTCTCAGCTCTGCTCATTGATCCAGCCTTGTGAGCCTTTTCCAGACGTGCCATGATTTTTCTGCCCATCGCCAGCCAGCACAGACCTGCATTGCTGAGATCATTCCATGGCTCCGCCTTTTTTTCTGATTTCAACTGGCTACCATTTCCCTAGCAACCCGAGTTCACAGTCCTCTTCCCAGAAACATGAAGTCACAGCCCCTTTCCAAAACCTAAAGTTTAAGTTTCTCTTTCAGATAGGCGCTGTCTAAAACAAACTGTGAGACCGGAGTTAGTGCACCTGAAAAAAAAACTCCTCAAGCCATCTGTGCTGACAGCAGCTCACACACACTGCCCCGCTGCTCCGGCAGATTACAGAGTTCATCACTTTATTTCTAATAGCACTGTGGATGCAACTATACCACACGGACTGCAGGGGCTCAAGAAGACAGCTCACTCCCACCTTCTCCAGGGTAATGCTACGTGGGTCTTGCCAGCTATCCACATCCCATGAACACAGATAAAATAATTAATGTGCAAGTTACCTTAATATAAATCCAATCTTAATGTTGTTTGGAATGTTTGGGTGCTGATTGCAGAGAGGATTCCTGCAGTAGTTGAAATTAGTTTGACCTGAATATCAATGTTGATCTTTGGCCAAATGTAGTTTATTCGAAGGAGGAAGGGCTGGGAGACATTTTGAACATGGTTGTCAATGCAGGAGAACAGGAATTATTCCGCCAAAATGTCCTTCAATTAACTTCCTCACAATCCGGCATTTTTTTCAGTGCACAGGGTTATGACTGGACCCTGGGAGAGGTCCCCAAGTTTGTGAAGATCCCGGATGGGATACCCCTGTGTTGTTCTGCTGCCGGTTAGAAGGGATGAACTGACTTTCTTTTTTTATCCAAACCCCTCAGTTGGTCACAAGATTCATTTAAAACTGATCTCTTCCCTTGTGGATCCCTTTTCCCAGTCCAAATGTTTCTATGTTTAAAAGGAGCCAAGTTACCCAAACTTTCTTTAACCAAATGGACACCCGGAATTGACTTGGATACTAGAAACAACAACAGCACATCCAGCCTGGTCAACCCGGCAAAACCCTCCTTACTAATATCAGAGTGGTTATGCCAACATTGAGAGACCTGTCACACTCCTGGAATCACACCTTAATGTCCTAAACATCATCATCATCATCTCCAGGTATATATGGTCCCATTGCAGGACAGACCTAGCAAAGGTGGCTATACAGTTGGGAGGAAGTTGCCCTGTGAACCCTCAACATTGACTCCGGACCCTGTGGCCCAGACTCAATGTTGAATCCTCGAGACACATTCTAGGATTCATTATACAATATAAACGTGACACCCAAGAACCCCAGACATATTGCATTCACTGAGGGAACATCTTCTACAATCATATAGTCTGGATAAGAGCATTAACACGTGGCAGAAATGTAGTGGATTTCCTGAATGTGTCCAAGGTAGTTTGCTGCATTCATGGTCTGAATTTTCCTACCTCAAGACGATGGAGCATCTGGTGGCACGGTGGCACAGTGGTTAGCACTGCTGCCTCACAGTGCCAGGGACCCGGGTTCGATTCCCGGCTTGGGTCACTGCCTGTGCGAAGTCTGCACGTTCTCCCCGTGTCTGCGTGGGTTTTCTCCAGGTGCTCTGGTTTCCTCCCACAGTCTGAAAGATGTGCTGGTTAGATATATTGGCCATGTTAAATTCTCCCTCAGTGTAACCGAACAGGTGCCGGAGTGTGGCGACTAGGGGATTTTCACAGTAACTTCATTGCAGTGTTAATGTAAGCCTACTGGTGATACTACTAAGAGTGGCAAGGGTAAAGAATGTACTCTGAGCAGGCAGCTTCAATGTCCATCACCAAGAGAGTCTTGATAGAGCCATTACTGACCAAGCTAGCCGAATCATAAAGAACGCAGCAGCTAGACAAAGTCTGTAGCAGGAGCTGAGGAACCAAGAAGGAATGTCCAATTTGACTAGTCTTCACCAATCTACCTGCCGCAGGTGTGTCTGTCCATGACAGTATATGAAGGAGTGACCACAGTACAGTCTCTGTGGAGCCAACATCATGTCTTCACAATGAGAATATCCACAAGCATGTTATGTGGCACTGCCACCATACTCTGTGGGTTAGCTTTCAATTCAATCTAAAAGCCTACGCTGGTCATGCCAGTGACGGCCACATCACACAAAATAATTTTTAAAAAGATACATTCTTCCTGAGCTGAATCACAGGATGTCCAAGAACTGTCCTAGCATTGGAATTATTGATTGAGGACCTCCAGTGGTCCATTCAGAAAGGGCTCTCGCTGACAGAGTTTGGAAACTGAGCATGTGTTCCACGGGGGAGTAATGAGTTAAATGAAGAGATGAGAGCCCCCAGGCTCCAAGCAGCTGGCTTCTCACCTACTGTGCAGGACAAGAGTGACCGAGTGAATGAGATGTCCAGCATTTTACTGTAACGCGCAGCTGCCTGTAATGTTGGCATGTGGCTCACAACACCAATTTGATTCCATTTTAATGAATGAGTTGAGAACCTGCCATGATTAGTCAATAGAATCATTGGCAAGGTTGAACTAACAGAGCACAGATATTTTAAACATGTTGTGGAAAGGTTGAGTGCCCTTGGGAGAAAACTATCTCCAGCTATGGCTTGAGATCTTCGATATTTCTTACAACCTCCTGTAGAATTTTAGCAACTTTTGCTGCATCTAATAGTTTGTTCTGATTATAATATCCAGTGACTTGAGTTCATGGGCAAAAATTTACAAATAAAAATGGGTCAGATGTCCTTATTCTACCCCCCCACCTGCAAATCCTCTGGGACATTTGCCGAGGGCACCCTTTATGCCAGGTCCCCATCCTATTAGCACGCCATAGGCGTTCCCACTGAGGTGGATGTATGGTGATGAAATCTTTGTTTTTGAATACACCCATGAACTAGCGATTTCCCCAAGCAACATCAAAATGGTTTCAGGGTCATTTCCTTGGTTAATGCTGGACAAGGTCAGGTCATAGAAACTTATAAAATTCTAACAGGGTTAGACTGGGTAGATTCAGAAAGAATGTTCCCAATGGTGGGGGTGTCCAGAACTGGGGGTCATTGTTTGAGGATAAGGAGTAAACCTTTTAGAACCAAGAATCATAGGATCCCTACAGTGCAGAAGGAGGCCATTTGGCCCATCCAGTCTGTATCAACCACAATCCCACCCAGACCCTATTCCTGTAACCCTACATATTTACCCTGCTAATGCTCCTGACACTAGGGTCAATTTCGTACGCCTAACCCACACATCTTTGGACTGTGGTGAGGAAAACTTTCTTCACCCAGAGACTGATGAATCTGTAGAATTCATTTCTACAGAAAGTAGTTGAGGTCATTGTGTGATTTCAAGAAGAAATTAGTTATAGCTCTTGGGGCTAAAGGGATCAAGGGATATGGGGGGAAGGGGGCATCAGGATATTGAATTCGATGATCAGCCATGATCAAAATGAATGGCGGAGCAAGCTTGAAGGGCTGAATGGCCTATTCCTGCTTCTAGTTTCTGTGTTTCTATGTTTTTAAGCAGCATTGATTATAAAGCAAGCTGAACGGTATTAACCAGACCGCAAGGCATTTGTGTGTGAAAGGGGGGTTGGTGGTGGGTTTTACAATTCTTCTAACACAATAGATGTTCCCTTCAATGTGCCATTTTAATTGAGAGGGAGGAGAACATCAGGAACACATGAAACAACAATGTTGGAGGGGTCTCCTACTCGAAGGTAATCCACCAATCTGATTTACTGGCACTGATACAATTGTTGAGGTTTTATAGAGAATGTTTCTCCTGACTCAGACTCCGAGTTGTGGAGCTTGGTGCTATCGTGAGAAAGCAGGGCAGGCGGAAGGTAACTGTCGACTTGGATTTTTCCACTCAGACTATTTCCAGGAGGGCTATGAACAATCAATAACTTCAGCCAGTCTCCAGTGAACTGACTCAGAAAGCTGCTGACTGACCCCTTCTTTATCTAGAAACTAGTAGCGTCACTATTCTGAGGAAGGATCGCAACGGGAGAAAGTGCTGATTTTTCTCTAAATGGAAAGTTTCCCTTAAGTCCAGCAAATACAGATGGAATACACAGAATCATAGAATCCCTACAGTGCAGAAGGAGGCCATTTGGCCCATCGAGCTTGCACTGACAACAATCCCACCCAGGCCCTATCCCCATAGCCCCACATATGTATTTATCCTGCTAATCCCCCTGACACTAAGGGGCAATTTACCACGGCCAAGCAACTTAACCTGCACATCTTTGGAGTGTGGGAGGAAACTGGAGCACCCAAAGGAAACCCACGCAGACATGGGGAGAACATGCAGACTCTTCACAGACAGTGAGCCAAGGCCGGAGTTGAACCTGGGTCCCTGGCGCTGTGAGGCTGCAGTGCCAACCACTGTGCCACCGTGCATATATGTACACCCCCTGAGTGCCTGAGGTTTGACCGTCAGCAAGTGTACAAGTTTAATTAGTTTAATGAGTAATGGATGATGGGGCCATTTCCAGGTGAAGTTGGTCAGGAAAGTCCTGGATTTGCTGGCCAGATGATGCTGGTTATGTACATTTGGCATTCCTACCTTTCTTCAGTTCTGAAGAAGAGTCATATTGAACTTGAATCAGTTGGCGGGGGGAGGGGGGGGGGAGATGTTCCAGCTCTTCAAGCCGATGGAAATTTCCAGTTTCCTGACAGTGTGAGGTGAAGTTAATGGGAAATCCCATTGACAGCAGCGGGACCAGAAGATCCAGCTACCGGCCGATGGTTCGCCACCTCTCACCGCTGAGAATTGCCGTGGGGAGGTGACGGTGTCCCAGCGACTAACTCTGTTTCTCTCTTCACACAGACTGTCAGTCCAACTGAGTTTTTTCCAGCACTCTCTGTTTTTATTTCAGATCTCCAGCATCCGCAGCATTTTGCTTTTATTTACGTTCAGCATTCTGACTTCCCCAGAAGGTATCATAAAGACACAGGAGAGACTCTTCCATGATCCAATGATCCCAGCAGATGCTGCAAATCAGGGTCTCCATAATCCGCCATTCTCTGACTGCTTTCCCTCAGAGACCCCTTTCCCAATGGGACTGTAAACTGGGGCAATCTGCAGAAGGGAGGTTTTGAATGGAAGGAGGCAATTTCTGTCCATTATCAAAGGAAGGGCATAGACTAATGATTAACACTGGAAAAGTGTCGGAGGAAGAAGAAATGTTTTTGACAGGGTTATCTGAACATGGAATTATTTCCTCAAATAACTACGTAGAAGAATGTATGTGTCTTTGTTTGGAAGAATATGTTATATAGGGTTACCATTAGATTTGCAAAGCTGCTGCTAACATGATTGGTCAGGGTTGTAGCTTCTGTACCATAATGACTATGATACTATGTATAATATCTAAGGATTTAGGATCATGGGTTTTATAAAAGCATCTGCACACATAAAATAAAAATTTCACTTCACTGATGACCACTTTAAGAAATTTCCCTCCTCTAGCATAACAGCCAGAGAGTAGGTAATGAGACAACATTGCTCAGCTTTCACCAGTACTGACACAAAGGACGCTATGGCGTTTGGTTTCTATTTTATCTCTCCCTTCTTTAACCCTCATTTCTTCACCCTAACTCGAGCGGAGTTCGGCTGCTCACTTCATGAGGAATTATCCACCTCTCAAAGCATTCCAACTCATCATTAAAAATAGATCAGATGCGGTTTACTAATCAATAATTATGCTTTTAGTTTAAAACCTTTCCCAGAACGTCCACAAATTGTCTTAAAACATCTCTGCATGGCATCGACAAGCTAAAGAGCACTAAAGAAGTTGTCTTGTATCAAACTGGGTCATACATGCTGAGCTATACTTGTGTGCGTGGCTATTTGTGTGAAAGATAAATAATTCATATGGCCAGTAATTACTACAGGGAATCCCATGGAGACAAACTAGAAACAGTTTAATCTGCTGCATAACCAGCTGTTAGTGAGTGGTAGTTCTCCGCACACAACATGGTTTGTTCCTTCCTGTCACACTAAACTGTACGATACTTTGTGATTATTTAAAGCTCGGAAGAATTAAAAGGAATGCACAGAAATGTATTACCCGGGGGCCATTTGGCAAGAAAGCAAACACAAAAATATTCCAGAATAGACACGTTAATAGAGTTATGAACTACACGGAGCGATTGCAGCTAAACTGATAACCCAAAGTGACAAATGTTTGTTCATAAAAACCTGAATTTAGCTTTGCTTAGGTAAGGTTAATGGATTTGAATTATAAACTATGGTAAGCCATCAACATAATGTGGCAGGGAAAATATGATGATCAAAGTGACAGGAAGTGAATATAATACTTTCAGGAATTGCAGGAAGGCAGTGTAGATAAATGTTAATTCTCAAGAAAAGTCAAGTATGTCTCTCTTTCTCCCTTCACCATCTTCATGTCTCTATTTCTCGATACTAGTTAATTGCTGATAATAAGTAACTGCATAATCATAACAAATATTAATTATCTTATTACAACTAATCTTATTTTAATCTAATTATAGTGTGTTGGAAGGAACATTGCTTTCACTTCAGTGCTGCACGTGAGTCTGATCCATGTAGTTTAACAGCAAAATCTTTTCCTGGTGTGAAGGAAAATATTACAGAGTGTTTTCACACCCCCGTCCACATTTGTAGTTAATTCATTCTGGTTGTATGTCCAATCCCTTACAATCAGAGGGGAAATTTTCTGCGTTCTGCAGTGAGTGAATCTTCTGGACTTTGCCCCCATGTCCAGAGTACCAGGAGTGGCATTCATAAAGTGTCATTCACTCCCACACATTGGTGCCCCAATCTGTCTGAGACAGAAAACTGGTTGGCGACAGGAAACAAAGGTAGGAATAAATGGATCTTTCTGGATGACAGGCAGTGACTAGTGGGGTACCACAGGGATCAGTGCTGGGACACAGCTATTCATAATATAAATGATTTAGATGAGGGAACTAAATGCAATATCTCTAAATTTGCAGATGACACAAAACTGGGCGGGAGGGTGAGCTGTGAGGAGGATGCAGAGATCTTCAGCATGATTTGGACAAGTTGAGTGAACAAAGAGAACAAAGAACAAAGAACAGTACAGCACAGGAAACAGGCCCTTCGGCCCTCCAAGCCTGTGCCGCTCCTTGGTCCAACTAGACCAATCATTTGTATCCCTCCATTCCCAGGCCACTCATGTGACTATCCAGGTAAGTCTTAAACGATGTCAGCGTGCCTGCCTCCACTACCCTACTTGGCAGCGCATTCCAGGCCCCCACCACCCTCTGTGTAAAAAACGTCCCTCTGATATCTGAGTTATACTTCGCCCCTCT
Organism: Mustelus asterias; assembly: GCF_964213995.1. NCBI lineage: Eukaryota > Metazoa > Chordata > Chondrichthyes > Carcharhiniformes > Triakidae > Mustelus > Mustelus asterias. The sequence continues at coordinate 61,148,015 of NC_135811.1, forward strand.
CAGCTTGAGCCCGTGACCCCTCGTGATCGTCACCTCCGACCTGGGAAAAAGCTTCCCACTGTTCACCCTATCTATACCCTTCATAATCTTGTACACCTCTATTAGATCTCCCCTCATTCTCCGTCTTTCCAAGGAGAACAACCCCAGTCTACCCAATCTCTCCTCATAGCTAAGACCCTCCATACCAGGCAACATCCTGGTAAACCTTCTCTGCACTCTCTCTAACGCCTCCACGTCCTTCTGGTAGTGTGGCGACAAGAACTGGACGCAGTACTCCAAATGTGGCCTAACCAGCGTTCTATACAGCTGCATCATCAGACTCCAGCTTTTATACTCTATACCCCGTCCTATAAAGGCAAGCATACCATATGCCTTCTTCACCACCTTCTCCACCTGTGTTGCCACCTTCAAGGATTTGTGGACTTGCACACCTAGGTCCCTCTGTGTTTCTATACTCCTGATGACTCTGCCATTTATTATATAACTCCTCCCTACATTATTTCTTCCAAAATGCATCACTTCGCATTTATCCGGATTAAACTCCATCTGCCACCTCTCCGCCCAATTTTCCAGCCTATCTATATCCTGCTGTATTGCCCGACAATGCTCTTCGCTATCCGCAAGTCCAGCCATCTTCGTGTCATCCGCAAACTTGCTGATTACACCAGTTACACCTTCTTCCAAATCATTTATATATATCACAAATAGCAGAGGTCCCAGTACAGAGCCCTGCGGAACACCACTGGTCACAGACCTCCAGCCGGAAAAAGACCCTTCGACCACTACCCTCTGTCTCCTATGGCCAAGCCAGTTCTCCACCCATCTAGCCACTTCTCCTTGTATCCCATGAGCCTTAACCTTCTTAACCAACCTGCCATGTGGGACTTTGTCAAATGCCTTACTGAAATCCATATAGACGACATCCACGGCCCTTCCTTCATCAACCGTTTTTGTCACTTCCTCAAAAAACTCCACCAAATTTGTAAGGCACGACCTCCCTCTTACAAAACCATGCTGTCTGTCAGTGAGTGGGCAAATGCATGGCAGATGCAGTATCACATGGATAAATGTGAGGTTATCCACTTTGGTAGTGAGAATGGGAAGGCAGTTTATCATCCGGCTATAAACTGAGAGAGGGGAATGTGCAGTGAGACCTGGGTGTCCTCTTACACCAGTCACTGGAGGTAAGCACACAGGTGCAGCAGGCAGTAAAAATGGCAAATGATACATAGGCCTTCATAAAGAGAGGATGTCGGTACAGGGCCTTGGTGAGGCCACAGCTGGAATTTTGAGTTTCCTTATCTGAGGAAGAATGTTCTTGCTCTCGAGGGAGAGCAGTGAAGGTTTACCAGGCTAATCCCTGGGTTGGCAGGACTGATGTATGAGGAGAGATTGAATTGTTTAGTATTATATTCGCTGGAGTTTAGAAGAATAAGGGGGAATCCCATAGAAACCTATCAAATTCTAACAGGACTAGACAGGGTAGATGCAGGAAGGATGTTCAGAATCAGGGGTCATGGTCTAAGTATTCGGAATAAACCATTTAGAACTGAGATGAGAAGAAATTTCTTCACCCAGAGAGTGGTCAGCCTGTGAAATTCACTACCACAGAAAGCAGTTAAAGCCAGACTTTAATGTGGAAAAGTGTGAGGTGATTCACTTTGGAAGGAGTAACAGGAATACAGAGTACTGGGCTAATGGTAAGATACTTGGTAGTGTGGATGAACAGAGGGATCTGGGTGTCCATGTGCATAGATCCCTGAAAGTTGGCACCCAGGTTGATAGGGTTGTTAAGAAGGCGTACGGTGTGTTAGCTTTTATTGGTGGAGGGATTGAGTTTCGGAGCCAGGAGGTCATGCTGCAACTGTACAAAACTCTGGTGTGGCCGCATTTGGAGTATTACGTACAGTTCTGGTCGCCGTATTATAGGAAAGATGTGAAAGTGTTGGAAAGGGTGCAGAGGAGATTTACCAGGATGTTGCCTGGTATGGTGGGAAAATCGTATGAGGAAAGGCTGAGGGGCTTGAGGTTGTTTTCGTTAGAGAGAAGAAGGTTAAGAGGTGACTTAATAGAGGCATACAAGATGATCAGAGGATTAGATAGGGTGGATAGAGAGAGCCTTTTTCCTCGGATGGTGATGGCTAGCACGAGGGGACATAGCTTTAAATTGAGGGGTGATAGATATAGGACAGAAGTCAGAGGTAGGGTCTTTACTCAGAGAGTAGTAAGGGCGTGGAATGCCCTGCCTGCAGCAGTCGTGGACTCGTCAACATTAAGAGCATTCAAATGGTCATTGGATAAACATATGGATGATATTGGAATAGTGTAGGTTAGATGGGATTTAGATTGGTTTCACTGGTCGGCGCAACATCGAGGGCCGAAGGGCCTGTACTGCGCTGTAATGTTCTATGTTCTATGAATGTTTTCAAAAAACAGTTAGCTATAGTTCTTGGGGTGAAGGGGATCAAAGGATATGGGAGATCAGGCTATTGAGTTGGATGATCAGCCATGATCCTGTTGAATGGCAGAGCAGGCTCAAAGGGCTGAATGGCCTAATCGTGCTCCTATTTTCTATATTTCTATGTCTAATTCCACAGTCTGCATGATCTCAGAGTGAATATTCCTGGTGAAAGCTGTTATTGCTGTTACAGACTGATGTCAGGGGAGCAGGAAGAGGTGAGCTGCAGCAGCCAATTAGTTAGCCTCATGTTATATTATTGCCTGCGATGTTCACCATGTGATATGCCACCTATTGTGGGGGTTCCATGGAGATGTGTGTTTCTGAATTGATACCCACATGAGGTGCATGGTGAGCTCAAACTTGTCTGAACTGTTTGCAGCAAATCGTTACTTCGAACAGGGAAGTGAACATTGACCGGAACAGGTGCTCAAAGACATTCTAGAAGTGAGTTTCACTTGCGAAAAACCCAAGAAGGGCGCAACATGACAGAGAGTGGGCTCCGAGGTTCTCTGGCATGTCAGTGTCAGAGGAGTTGGATAGGAGGTGTTGTGAAAATGTCAAATTTCATGGTTTATACATTGTAGGAATATAGGTTTTAGTTTGGGGAAAATTAAGTTTGTAAAAATAAGAGAATTGAAACTCTGGAATTCAGAAGTTGCCAGATATACCAAGGAATTTACACATCAGATCTCTTTCTATGTTTACCCACAAGGACTGAGTTAGAACTGTGAGATCAATAATATAGCAGGTGGGTGTGTTTAGCTAGGGACTTAAGACAGTAATGTCTGGGGAGAATTCTCCTGTCTTCTTGGAGATGTGAATTATTTATGTAATTCCCCAGATCAAAGAAAGGTAGAAAAACAATGATTAGTAAGAGATATTCTTAAAGTATCCATATACTTTTCAGATCAAAGGACTGATTTGGGAACTGTGGATGATGGGTTTCTATCTGGAACATCCTGAAGGATGACATGCTGCTAAGGGGATAGGCTGCAGGGGAGGTACCTCCAATTCCCCCGACATCAGTCTGAGACAGCTTTCATCAGGGATTATTTAAATGGTAAAAAATTGCAGTATGCTGCTGTGCAGAGGGATCTGGGTGTCCTTGTGCATGAATCACAAAAAGTTGGTTTGCAGGTGCAGCAGGTAATTAAGAAGGCAAATGGAATTTTGTCCTTCATTGCTAGAGGGATGGAGTTTAAAAACAGCGAGGTTATGTTGCAGCTGTATAAGGTGCTGGTGAGGCCACACCTGGAGTACTGTGTACAGTTTTGGTCTCCTTACCTAAGAAAGGATATACTGGCACTGGAGGGGGTGCAGAGGAGATTCATTAGGTTGATTCCGGAGTTGAGAGGGTTGGCTTATGAGGAGAGACTGAGTAGACTGGGACTATACTCATTGGAATTCAGAAGAATGAGGAGTGATCTTATAAAAACATAAAATTATGAAGGGAATAGATCAGGTAGAAGCAGGGAGGTTGTTTCCACTGGCAGGTGAAACTAGAACTAGGGGACATGGCCTCAAAATAAGGGGGAGCAGATTTAGGACTGAGTTGAGGAGGAACTTCTTCACACAAAGGGTTGTGAATCTGTGGAATTCCCTGCCCAGTGAAGCAGTTGAGGCTACCTCATTGAATGTTTTTAAGGCAAGGATAGATACATTTTTGAACAGTAAAGGAATTAAGGGTTATGGTGAGTGGGTGGGTAAGTGGAGCTGAGTCCACGAAAAGATCAGCCATGATCTTATTGAATGGCGGAGCAGGCTCGAGGGGCCAGATGTCCTACTCCTGCTCCTAGTTCTTATGTTCATTGAAATCATGCAGCTTGTGGAATTAGACGCAGAAACAGTGCAACCACCATATTTAAATAAATAACAGAGTCAATTGAGCTTGTTAACCTTAGTACAGTTGGTGTGGGTAGGAGTGGAGAGGGCATTTAACAAAACTTGTAAAGGCAGCAAGAAAGAGGGCAACATCTCTTGGGGCAAGTGCCTTTTGTGCATTGGAGATCCCCCAGATGTTATCCTCCCTTTGTCCCTCACCCCCATCCCCAACCTCCTTGTCCCCTCCCTGGGCTGCCTGACCCCTCCCATCCTAGACCCCTGACTTATCTGGGTCTAGAAACCATGGCAACCCTCCTCCTGGGCTGCCTTGCTGTCCCACTCAGCAGTTCTGGTGTTACTGGGGCTGCTAGAGCCAGTCAGATTGTCTGGCAGCTCTCGAGAATGGGTCTTCCTCCACCTCAGCCTGTTGGGCCAGCTGGGCTGGAGAATGGCTTTTCAAGGTCATGGCGGGGGGTGGGGGGGGGGGGGGGGGGTGGGGGTTGGTGGCGGTGCTAGGGGGGCAGCAGAAAGTTGGTGGAGCTTGAAGTTCTTTTTTAAAAGGTAACCATCTCCCTCAAGATCATAATGGCGGATAGTGGGGGGGAGGGACGGGGGGGAGGGACGGGGGGAGGGGGGGGTTGCTGTTCCCCTAACCACTGAGGACCAGGGGGGCATCCAGTCAGACACGGTGAAGGCAGTGGGAGCACAGAGCCAGCAGTGTAGCCCCAAGGACCTTCGTGCACTGCTACAAGGACACTGACTTTCACACGAGTTGTCAAGTTCAGTGAATGTACCTTCAAATGTCCTCAACAGTCTCCATCAACCGTGACTCATACCCAACCTTTGTAATCTCTCCACACCTCAGACACCCATCACTAATACAAGCTCAGCTTGCTGCTGTGTACAGACAAACTGCTCCATCACACTTCTGATCCCAGCAGCCAAAAGGGGCTTTGAAGGTGAACACAAGTCCCACAATCCAGCAGGTTGCGGGACTCGCTGAGGTGCCACTCCTGCGAGAGAGAGAGTGGCTCCGTGCAAAACAGACCTGCTGTTCTCTCTCAGTAATAAGAGTTTCCCCTTACTGCAGCCGGCCACCATACCCAGTCTGCTGCTGCCCATGCTGGGCTGCTGCCCATGCTGTGCTGGTGCAGTCTGAAGCCAGGTCCTATCGGCCCAGAGATGCTCCATGTCACCCTGCGAGACCACCGTGCAATCTCCTCCAGTGAATGCCACCAGCCTCCTGCCAGTCAGGCTGCAGCTCTGTGTAGGAGCACTGTGACACGGAGGGGCAAGGTTGGCACTATGACACGGAGGGGCAAGGTTGGCACTATGACACGGAGGGGCAAGGTTGGCACTATGACACGGAGGGGCAAGGTTGGCACTGTGACACGGAGGGGCAAGGTTGGCACTGTGACACGGAGGGGCAAGGTTGGCACTATGACACGGAGGGGCAAGGTTGGCACTATGACACGGAGGGGCAAGGTTGGCACTGTGACACGGAGGGGCAAGGTTGGCACTGTGACACGGAGGGGCAAGGTTGGCACTGTGACATGGAGGGGCAAGGTTGGCACTAAAGCAATGAACAGGTGTGATTAGATGATATTGGATAGCAGATGGAATGGTTTGCTTGGGAACGCTTGTTCCCAATGGCATTGTGGTAAAGAGACTGTTAGTGAATTGGGGACTTGGGGCTCACTGGTGCCACAGTTGGATGATCTGATCATGGCGACCCTGGCTAGAAAGGGGCAGTATCATTGGCTCCTCCAATCTTCATGTTTCTCCTCTCCTTCCTCAGCTGCTCACCGTACACCTGGTGGTAACGATTGTCCACTCATGATGGTGATGGAGCAATCCAGGCAGTGGAATCATTAACCATCCGAATGATCTGCTTAATAACATCTTGTGTGGCACTATGGTCTTGTTATAGACATGCTGCCCACATGTGCCAGGGCGGTGTGAGAGTCAGGTGGTCAGTGGATATCCCTTGTCACCCGTTCCTCAGGTCTCTTATGGTGACTCGAACATGGTGGCACAGAAAAAAGACATTGTGAATGTCTGATTGGCCTGCCTGATCCCGTGACCAGTTACACATGGAGGGAATGAGCTGTTTGCAGTGATAGTCCATTTTAGAATGTGGATATAATGCCTGCAATGTGACATACCTGCAGCCAATGACACCCAACACCATGGGATGGAACACTATTCTGATAAAGTCATGTGTTTGCTCAGCCCTGCTTCATTCTAGACAAAGAGAATGTATTCCCTCCTCTTTGCAAAGTAAGGCACAGTCACCTCCCTTATACAACAGCTGGAGAACTGCACCACATGGGAGATATCACCAGCCCGGGGCTGAAAGGAACCTGAATTAAAGAAACTGAAGACCACATTCCCCATCCTTGTGCTGCTGTGTACGTCCCCAGTGCAATCAGCGACACAAAATGCCATCCAGTGTGACTGGTATCAGAAGAATGTGTGAGCAGCAAACTCCATCTTGGACCCACAACCAGTACGCAAAGATCTGAGTGCTCCACGCGTGAATGTCACAGACAACACCTCTGGGGGAGGGAATGATTGAGGGAGGGTAGTTGTGAGCCAGGCTGGTTTTATGGGGCCTGGAGAAGGTCTCCTTATCCCACCAAATTAAACAGAGAACTAACTGTGGATTTCTCCTTGGCTGATTGATATCAGAGGGAGTACATGTTTCAGACTGTCCTAAATTAGCATTCACAATACCATGAATATCATCGTAACTTGAACTGGATTTCAAATGGATCTACGATGGGGAAAGGTCTTGGAAACCACTGCAAAAACCATTTTCAGGATGTTATTTCCCAAGTTCCTCTGGGAGGGTGCATCCAAACCTATTCCAAGCTCTTCACAATTCAAAACCATAAGAGATCTCTGATATATCAGACTGATTTCACAGAATCATTGAATTCCTACATTGCAGAAGGAGGCCATTCGGCCCAACACTACATGCCTGGATCCACTACAGTTTGCCTACCGCCACAACAGGTCCACAGCAGATGCCATCTCCCTGGCCCTGCACTCAACCCTGGAACACCTTGATAACAAAGACACCGATGTCAGACTCCTATTTATTGACTACAACTCAGACTTCAATACCATTATTCCTATGAAACTCATCTCCAAATTCCATGGCCTGGGCCTCGGCACCTCCCTCTGCAACCTGATCCTGAACTTCCTAACTCACAGACCACAATCAGTAAGGATAGGTGTGCAGATCACCAACAACTTGTCCTGGTCCCCCCATGCTGACAGTATAGTTAAGAAAGCACACCAATGCCTCTACTTTCTCAGAAGACTAAGGAAATTTGGCATCTCAGCTACGACTCTCTCCAACTTTTACAGATGCACCATAGAAAGCATTCTCTCTGGTTGTATCACAGCTTGGTATGGCTCCTGCTCTGCCCAAGATCGCAAGAAACAACAAAAGGTCATGAATGTAGCCCAATCCATCACGCAAACCAGCCTCCCATCCATTGACTCTGTCTACACTTCCCGCTGCCTCAGCAAAGCAGCCAGCATAATTAAGGACCCACACACCCTTCTTCCGTCGGGAAAAAGATACAAAGGTCTGAGGTCACGTACTAACAGCTTCTTCCCTGCTGCCATCAGACTTTTGAATGGACCTACCTTGCATTAAGTTGATCTTTCTCTGCACCCTAGCTATGACTGTAACACTACATTCTGCACTCTCTTGTTTCCTTCTCTATGAGCGGTATGTTCTGTCTGTATAGCACGCAAGAAACAATACTTTTCACTTTATGCAAATACATGTGACAATAATAAATCAAATCAAATTCAAGCCTGCACTGACCACAATCCCACCCAGGCCCTATCCCTATAACTTCCCTGTATTTACCCTGCTAATCCCCCTGACAAGGAGCAATTTAGAATGGCCAATCTACTAACCTGCACATCTTTGGACAGTGGGAGGAAACCGGAGCACCCGGAGGAAACCCACACAGACACGAGGAGAATGTGCAAACTCCACACAGACAGTGACCCAAGCCGGGAATTGAACCTGGGTCCCCGGCGCTGTGAGGCAGCAGTGCTAACCACTGTGCCACCATGCCGCCATGTCAACATGTCTTAACTGCTTGAGCTACTTTTACTGCCTCAGTTCTGCAGCTCTGAAAATTAATTTGCAGTTATGCTAATTTGACGTTGTTGGTGTTTATATTTCAATTTTATTTCATATTTATTGTCTGTTAATGTTTTTCAGTTTGATGTTTTTCGCCAGTCTTGAGAACTGATAAAATAGTAGATCTGGATGATACCTCATAGAGGCTTATGGCTAAAATCACAGACATCCTCCCCACAATCTCATCCCAAAGTACACAGTCAGAAAATGTGTTCTCTGATTTACAGCTTTGCAATGGGTTACTCAGAGAATCCCGTGAAGAGCTGGGGGGGGGGGGGGGGGGGCGGGGGGGGGCGCGGGGGGATATCAGTTGCAAGAAACATTTTACCCAATTGAGAGAATTGAGTATTTAAACAGGCAGCGGCGGTGGATTTGCTTCACTGATAATTTATAGATTATCCAAATACTTTTACAGTTTTTCTAATTTTGTGTTTGTTTTCCAGTATCAGGAGTGATGAAAAATTTGCTGAGGATTAAGACTTAAACACAAAAGGACTAGATATAGCAGAATTTGTACATTCAGAATTTGAACAGAATACGTGCAACTGGGAACTTGCTAAGAATTTGGTTGGTAAAGAATTCACTTGTCTTGTTGGGATGCCACATTTTTACCCCTGCAGATACAGAGCCATGGGGGTAAAATTTGAGATAAAGCATTGGAGAACAAATGTTAAAAGTGAACTTTATTCCTGATTTGGATAGCTACAGGAAATGTGGGGGAGGGATGGAGATGTCCACTCTGTTTGACTTAAAGGGTTGTTGTCTGGTGCAGGGAAGCATGAGTGATTTTCCTCAGTCGAGTTTTATTGATTTGAGGTTGGTGTGTGTTGGCAGATGCTGTTTGGTCTGAGTGCTTGTATGACCTCCCTTGATCTCGCTGTCAATCACACAACCTCTCTGTTAGCGTTGATTCTGGCAACTACGCACACCGTCATTGTGTCTCCTTGATTGCGAGGTTTACTACTATTCACTTGTTGCGTTTTTTCCCTGAGATTTGGAAATCGCCCATATGCTGCAGCTCAGAATGGACCAGACTGTGCTTGCAGAGTGAGTGGCGTCAGAAGTGAAGCCAGCCCAATAGAAATTAGTACCACTACATTTGACTTAGGACTAATTAAATACTTGCGAGCCCCTAATGACAGGCAGAATGGAACAAGTGGCGGTGGAATTCTTGATTGGTCTGAGCCATTTAAGTGACTCCCCAGAGGCAGTCAGGCAATCCCTGAGGTGTTCCATTAACCCCTATTTAAGCTGCTTGTGGCAGAACAAGCAGGGGTTAAAAAGTAATGATGGATGTACAAGCTGCTGGTTTCACCCCTTCCATATGTGACAGCTACTGGCTGTGTATCTGGAGGCTGCTTCACCACATGCCTCAATTGTCTGCAAACTGAATGATGGATACTGATGTTGACATCACTTGTTATTAACCATTTGGTAGGTTTCTCTTTTTAAAAACTCCTAGATTTGGAAGTTGCAGTAAATACTTTATTTATCTTCACATTGAACAGGGCCAGCGGACTGATGAATCAATTCACTAACAGGTCAGCGAGATTACGGTTATTATCCTGCCTTAATACCCAACCTCGTTATTTGGGTTCACTGGCTGGAGAATGAGATACACACAAACATCAAATCTCCATTCTGCTTTTTTAAGTGCATCTGTACAGGGATTGAAAAGCAATTTCTGTTTCTCAACAATGCTGAAGCAGAGGGATTATTCTAGAACTGAGTCCTGGTGAGCCTTCTGAACACAGCAGTGTGATATTGTCTGTTTGGGTTTAACACCAGATGGAGTAGAACTCTAATTTGGTTTCAAACGAATGTTAAACATGGGCGGGGAATCCCCATCTGATTTTTAAACTTAGGAGCAGTTGATTCAGATGTTGAAAAGGTTGGTGTAATGTGTGTCTATATAAATGTATGAACCCAAAGAGGTTTTATAATATAAAGAGCAAGATACTAACTAAGGAAGCAGTAGGGCCACTTAGAGACCAAAAAGGTAACTTGTGTTTGGAAGGCAGAAGGTGTGGGCATTAATGAATACTCTGCATCTCTTGCTGTAATAGACACAGGTGATGCAGAGATTGCAGTTCAGACAGAACATTATGAAATATTCAGAGAATCCCTACAGTGCAGAAGGAGGCCATTCAGCCCAAAAACAATCCCATCCAGGCCCTATCCCCATGACTCCCCTGTATTTATCCACTAATCCCCCTGACACTAATTGGCAATTTAGCATGGCCAATCAATGAAACCCGCACATCTTTGGACTGTGGGAGAAAACCAGAGCACCCGGAGGAAACCCACGCAGACACGAGGAGAATGTGCAAACTCCACACAGACAGTGACCCGAGGCCGGAATCGAACCCGGTTCCCTAGCGCTGTGAGGCAGCAATGCTAACTACTGTGCCACCGTGCCGCCCATGATTGGATGGAATAAACATAGCAGCTGGGATTTTGACGCAATCTGAAGTTCCAACCTGGTCTCAGTGGAACTTTTTGCCAATCTGCCATATTTTCCATCTAGCCCATGAAGGGGGGCAGGAAATTCTGGGCAATGAGCGAGGGAATATTTAGGTGTCTATCATCTTTGGAAGCTGATAAATCGATAGGGCTGATTAAATACAATCCAGACCATCCAATCAGCTTCCAACCCATCCATTAACCTAATGGTCTAAACTTCCTTTAAAACCGCCTTCGATCCTAGTCGGGAACTCTCACCTTTCTCTAGTTTCTCTCTTACTTCCTCCTGTGCCTTCACTGAGCTAACCTTGACCGTGAGACCTATCTCCTGTTCCCTTAACCTTATTCCCAATAAATTGCTGACCATCCAACTTCCTTTTCTGGTCCCCGTGTTCGCTAATATTCTTAATGGTCCTCTCACTTCTGCTGTTGTTCCTCAATCCTTCAAATCTGGCATCACCCCCTCTTCTCTAAAAAAAAATCCTTCATCCACAGTCCCATCTCAAATCCCCCATTCTTCTTGAAGTCCTTGAATGTGTCATTGGTTCCCAAGCCAGTCCCAATCTTCCCGGAATTCCATGTTTGAATATCTCCAATCTGGTTTCTGCCTCTGTCTCAATACTGAAACAGTTCTTATCAAAGTTACAGTGACATCCTATGTGACTATGGCAAAGGCTGCAGACTATCCCTCCTCACCCTTCTTGATCAGTCTGCAGCCTTTGACGTAGTTGATCATCCTTCAACATTCCCTCCTCGCTGTGGTTCAGTTGGGTGGACTGTATTTGTCTGGTTCCATTATCATCTATCTAATCGTATAAAAGTATCATTTGCAATGGCTTCTCTTCCTATTCCTGAACCATTACCTCTGGTGTCCAACAAGAATTGATCCTGGGCCCTCCTACATGTCCTCATCCCACCTACATGTCGCCCCTCAGTGACATCTTTGAAAGCACAGCATTAGTTTTCACTTAGCTCTATCTCACCACCGGCTCTTTTGATTCCTGCACTGCTTATCTGACATTGAGTAGTGGGTGAGCAGACATTTCCTCCAATTAGACATTGGGAAGACTGAACCCAGTGGGCAGGATTTTCTGGCTGCATTCGCCCCAAAACCGGAAAATCCCGCCCGAGATCAACAGACCTTTCAATGGTCCGTTCCTCACCTGCTACGATTTCCGTGGTGGGCAGAACGGGAAAATTCACCCCATTGTCTTCAGTCCCCGCTACAAAATTCATTCTCCAGCTGCTAACTCAAAGCCTCCCTCTGACACCGGTCTGAGACTGAACCAAACAATTCATTACCTGGATGTCATATTGGGCCATGAGATGATCTCCTGACCATTTATCTGTACCAACATTAAGACCACCAATAATCACCTCTGTAACATCGGCCCATTTGGCCCCTGCTTATGAAGCTAAAACTCTCACCATTGTCTTTGTTACCTCTAGACTTCACCATTCCAACCCACCACTGGCTGAACTTCTATTCAAAACTATCCAAGTTCTTTCTTGAGTCACATCTTGTTCGTCAAAATCCCTTGTGCGCACTGACCTACATTGATTCAGTTAAACAATACCTCCATTTTCAAATTCTCATCCTTATTTTCAAATCTCCTCATGACCTCATGTGCCCCCTGCCTCACATCTCAGAAATCTCCACCAGCCCCACATCCCTCTGAGACAGCAGAGGTGACAGAGCAGGGTGAGAAAGAGAAGCCATTGCCGGAAAGTCTCCAACATCAAGTGGAGAGTGAGTCTGGGAACCCGCAGACAGGATCTAAGGCAATGCACCGAGGTGAATTGTTAAATTGTTTGTATGGATATACTGTTGGATAAAGGTATGAATAAGAAAGGTTTTGTGGTGACCTCCAAGTGGACACATGATAGCGGCTCTCAGATAGATGTGACAATTGAAAATGACAGGACCAAGGTATTGAAGGAAGGTGGAGTTGGAGAAGACACTCTCTGACAGCCCATTAGGAAAGCTCAGGTACAGGATAGATTCTCCCTGCCGCCTCATCTTCTTTCTAAAGTAAAAGTAAAGTTAAAGTTTATTTATCAGTCACAAGTAAGGCTTACATTAACACTGCAGTGAAGTTACTGTGAAATTCCCCTCTTGCTCCAAGGAGTTGGCACGCACACTTTCCTATCCTCCTGTCCTGGTATAGTTCAATCATTCTCACTGACCACCATGCATAGGTTCTGACTCTATAACATCCTCTCGGGTATTCCCAGTATCTGAGCTGGTGAGATTCAGAGGGAGTGATGGTGCCTCCCTCCCGGATCTGCAGGTGATGGATAGCTGAAAACACAAAGGCAGAAGGAGAGGGTTCAGGGTGAGGTGTGGGGAGGTAAGGCAAGAGGTCCATGGTCACACCATGTGCTGCTTGCCCATCTTGCTCGGCGCAGGATGAGAGTGAGGAGGGAGTTGAGAAGGCGGAAGACATTAACATAGCTCACCCTGGCTGAGCACTCCATGCCGTTTACTCTGGGCTCTCTCACAGCAGCTACAGCGTGCAGAGCAGCAGCTCCCAGGCTCAGTGGGTGAAGTTTTCCCTGCCCTGTCCTCATAGAATCCCTCCAGTGCAGAAGGAGGCTATTCGACCCATCGAGCCTGCACCAACCACAATCCCACCCAGGCCCTATCCCCACAATCCCACATATTTACCCTGCTAATCCCCCTGACACTAGGGTCAATTTAGCATGGCCAATCAACCTAACCTGCACATCTTTGGACTGTGAGAGGAAACCGGAGCACCCAGAGGAAACCCACGCAGACACGGGGAGAATGTGCAGACTCTGCACAGGCAGTGACACAAGGCCAGAATTGAACCCAGGTCCCAGGCGCTGTGAGGTAGCTAACCACTGTGCCACCATGCTGCCCTATCTCCGCTGCTCCTTCCTGTTCTGGAACATTTTGTCTTTCAAGAAAGCAAGCAGGATGTCAGTGACCGTTTCACTGTGTTTCATCGAATCATAGAATAGAATAGAGTTCCTAAAATGCAGAATGAGGCCATTCGGCCCATCGGGTCTGCACCGACCACAATCCCACCCAGGCCCTATCCTCATAACCCCATGCATTTACCCTAGCTAGCCCCCCTGACACTAAGGGTTAATTTAGCATGGCCAATCCACCTAAGTTGCACATCTTTGGATTGTGGGAGGAAACCAGAGCACCCAGAGGAAACCCACGCAGACATGGGGAGAATGTGCAGACTCCACACAGACAGTGACCCAAGGCTGGAATTGAACCCAGGTCCCTAGTGCTATGAGGCAGCAGTGCTAACCACTGTGCCACCGTGCTGTCCCCATACACCAGCTGTGTGGGGGGCAGCACGTGAGGAGCCAGCCATTGGGGAATGGCTGGAGGTGTGTGGAGTCTGTGAGGGGTGGGTTTAAAGCTGTTATCATTACAGTGCATGTGCTGGATATGCTGGCGATGGATATCTGAGTGTTTGGGAGTGTTAGTCGGAGCTCATTAGTATTCGCAACTGCTGCAGGGTTAGTGAGCATGTGGGAAGCTGGTGATTGGTGGGTAGGAATGTCAAGTGAAGATGTAAGGTTCCCCATGGTAGGCTATTGCAGAAGATACGGAGACATGGGATTGAGGGTGATTTAGCGGTTTGGATCAGAAATTGGCTAGCTGTAAGATGACAGAGGGTGGTGGTTGATGGGAAATGTTCATCCTGGAGTTCAGTTACTAGTGGTGTACCGCAAGGGCCACTGCTATTTGTCATTTTTATAAGTGACCTGGATGAGGGCGTAGAAGGATGGGTTAGTAAATTTGCGGATGACACTAAAGTCGGTGGAGTTGTAGACAGTGCGGAAGGATGTTGCAGGTTACAGAGGGACATGTATAAGCTACAGAGCTGGGCTGGATAGAAATGGTTCGATCAATCAGACGCAGCATGGATTCATGAGGGGAAAGTCATGCTTGACGAACATGTTGGATTTTTATGAAGATGTGACTAGGGCGGTTGATGGAGGAGAACCGGTGGGTGCGGTGTTTTTGGATTTCCAAAAGGCGTTTGATAAGGTGCCCCATAAAAGGCTGCTGAAGAAGATTAGGGCACACGGAGTTGGGGGTAGTGTGTTAAAGTGGATTGGGGACTGGCTATCCGACAGGAAGCAAAGAGTCGGAATAAATGGGTGTTTTTCCGGTTGGAGGAAGGTAACTAGTGGCGTGCCGCAGGGATCGGTACTCGGGCCGCAACTATTTACCATTTATATAGATGATCTGGAGGAGGGGACGGAGTGTAGGGTAACGAAGTTTGCAGACGACACAAAGATAAGTGGAAAAGTGAATCGTGTGGAGGACGGAGAAGATCTGCAGAGAGATTTGGACAGGCTGAGTGAGTGGGCGAGGATATGGCAAATGGAGTATAACGTTGATAAATGCGAGGTTATACACTTTGGAGGAAATAATAACAAATGGGATTACTATCTCAATGGAAACAAATTAAAACATGCTACCGTGCAAAGGGACCTGGGGGTCCTTGTGCATGAGACGCAAAAGCCCAGTCTGCAGGTACAACAGGTGATCAAGAAGGCAAATGGGATGTTGGCCTATATCGCGAGGGGGATAGAATATAAAAGCAGGGATGTCTTGATGCACCTGTACAGGGCATTGGTGAGGCCGCAGCTGGAATACTGTGTGCAGTATTGGTCCCCTTATATGAGGAAGGATATATTGGCATTGGAGGGAGTGCAGAGAAGGTTCACCAGGTTGATACCGGAGATGAGGGGTTTGGATTATGGGGAGAGGCTGAGGAGATTGGGTTTGTACTCGTTGGAGTTTAGAAGGATGAGGGGGGATCTTATGGAGACTTATAAGATAATGCGGGGGCTGGATAGGGTGGAGGCGGAGAGATTCTTTCCACTTAGTAAGGAAGTTAAAACTAGAGGACACAGCCTCAAAATAAAGGGGGGTCGGTTTAAGACAGAGTTGAGGAGGAACTTCTTCTCCCAGAGGGTGGTGAATCTCTGGAATTCTCTGCCCACTGAGGTGGTGGAGGCTACCTCGCTGAATATGTTTAAAGCGCGGATGGATGGATTCCTGATCGGTAAGGGAATTAAGGGTTATGGGGATCAGGCGGGTAAGTGGTACTGATCCATGTCAGATCAGCCATGATCTTATTGAATGGCGGGGCAGGCTCGAGGGGCTAGATGGCCTACTCCTGCTCCTATTTCTTATGTTCTTATGTTCTAATGACAAATGGAGTTCATTGCGGAAAAGTGTGAGTTGATTCACTTTGGAAGGAGTAACAGGAATACAGAGTACTGGGCTAATGGTAAGATACTTGGTAGTGTGGATGAACAGAGGGATCTCGGTATCCATGTGCATAGATCCCTGAAAGTTGGCACCCAGGTTGATAGGGTTATTAAGAAGGCATACGGCGTGTTAGCTTTTATTGGTAGAGGGATTGAGTTTCGGAGCCAGGAGGTCATGCTGCAACTGTACAAAACTCTGGTGCGGCCGCACTTGGAGTATTGCGTACAGCTCTGGTCACCGCATTATAGGAAGGATGTGGAAGCATTGGAAAGGGTGCAGGGGAGATTTACCAGGATGTTGCCTGGTATGGTGGGAAGGTCTTATGAGGAAAGGCTGAGGGACTTGAGGCTGTTTTCGTTAGAGAGAAGAAGGTTAAGAGGTGACTTAATAGAGGCATATAAGATGATCAGAGGATTAGATAGGGTGGATAGTGAGATCCTTTTTCCTCGGATGGTGATGGCTAGCATGAGGGGACATAGCTTTAAATTGAGGGGTGATAGATATAGACAGATGTCAGAGGTAGGTTCTTTACTCAGAGAGTAGTAAGGACGTGGAATGCCCTGCCTGCAGCAGTAGTGGACTCGCCAACATTAAGGGCATTTAAATGGTCATTGGATAAACATATGGATGATGTTGGAGTAGTGTAGAATAGATAGGCTTTAGATTGGTTTCACAGGTCGGCGCAACATCGAGGGCCGAAGGGCTTGTACTGCGCTGTAATGTTCTATGTTCTATGTTCTATTCCATGATGGTGACCAGCCATGTGAGTCAATAATTCACTGAAAGTCTGTGTTTCATAAAATCAGAGAACCCCTACAGGACAGAAGGAGGCCATTCGGCCCATCGAATCTGCACCGACTCTCTGACAGAGCATCTTACCCAGGCCCTATCCCGGTAACCCCACATATTTATCCCACTAATTCCCCTAACCTACACATCTTTGGACACTAAGGGACAATTAAGCGTGGCCAATCCATCTAACTGCACATTCTTGACTGTGGGATAAACCAGAGCACCCGGAGGAAACATAGACACATGGAGAATGTACAAACTCCACACAGACAGGCTGGAATTGAACCTGGGGCCTTGGTGCTGTGAGGCAGCAGTGCTAACCACTGTGCTACTGTTAATAGCTGGAGGCTGGGTGGAACATACCCTCACTATTCGTTCTCTTGTTGTGTATGCTGCTTGCCTTAACAATAAGTGGTGTGGACCAAGTTTTATCTCCATGTACCTTCTTTAGTTGGTTTCATAACTTTAGCATTTAGGGAAATGGATTGTTCTACAACAAGTGACTTCCCTCCACTGCCTGCAATGCCTAATTCGCTTAACTTATGCATAACGATAACTAACATGACCCACCTAGAGTGTTGGCCAGTCTGGTCACATTTGGGCGGAGTTGGAAGATTGGAAGACTTAAGTATCATATAACCTGTCCAGTTTTCTGAATGGGCTGTTCCCATATTCCCTAGTTTGATGCCAGATCACACTGTAAGGATCTGTGGGGATTATAAATCAAGGAGCTTGGACGGAAAGATGGAATCGAGGATCTCTATGCAAAATTAGCAGGGGGCTTTAGGTACTCCAAATTAGATCTCAGTCACGCCTACCAGCAGCTGGAGTTGGATGAAGATTCCCAGAGGTTGGTTACTATTAACACCCACAAAGGGTTATACCAGTATACACGCTTACCCCTTGGAATCTCATCGGCCTGTGTCAGCATACAGTGGGAAGTTTATTACAGCGCATACTGAAAGTAGTGATGTACCTGGATGATGTTTTAATTACTGGAGAATCCCCCAAAGAGTACAGGGCAGACTTAGAGGCGGTCCTAAAAAAATTCAAGAAGCGGGCATCCGTTTAAAAGAAGACAAATGTATTTTCCAGCTGGATGAAGTTACATTTCTGGATTTCAGGGTAGACGGTAAAGGACTACATCCTTTACAGGACAAAATAAAGCCATAAAGGAAGTACCACTGTCTAAAAAATGTGACAAGGGTTAAAATTGTTCCTAGGGATGGTGAATTATTACAGCAAATTCTTACAAAATGTGTCTACAACTTTAGCCACAGCTCCTGAAGAATCATTGGCGATTGGAAATGGGGAGAGGCAGGAGGAGAGGCGTTTGCTGAAGTAAAGCAAACCTTACAGTCATCAACACCACTTGGACATTTCAATCCAACCAAATCGCTGAGGCATCACCGTATGGAGTGGGAGCAGTCCCTATCCCACAGGATATCAGACAGAGTACAGAGACCAATGACATTCACATCAAGAACCTTATCCGATGCTGAGAAGAAATATTCTCAAATTGACGAGGAGAGTCTTGTGGTAATCTCTGCGGTGAAGAAGCTTCATGGATATATAATATATATGGACTTCACCATTGTATTGGGTCACAAGCCTGTGTTCGGATTGTTCCCAGAGGATAATCCTGTGCGACTGATTGCCTCTGTGAGGGTACAGAGATGGGCTTTGTTGATGGCTGTTTATAGCTACGTCTCCCAGCATAGACCAGGAACACAAATATCAAAAGTGAATGCACTCAGCTACCGCCCTCTGCCGCAGACAGCACCGCCACCACCTGTGCCACAGGAAATAGTGTTGGCACTGCACCCGCCGGTCTCAGCTGACCATATAAAGTCCTGGACTGAGAGCGATCCATTGCTCTCCAAAGAGATCGGTGCTACAAGGTTGACACTATGATAAGTCGGAGCAGATCATATCCTATCTTCAGCGTAGGACGGAGATAAACTGTGAGAATGGTGTGTTATTGTTTGGGGGAGGGGGGCGGGGGGGGTGGTGGCTGGTGTTATTGTGCCACCCCAGGGGGCGATGGCTTTTACTACAAGAGCTGTATGATGCCTACCCTGGGCAGAGCAGGGTGAAGGCACCGGTCTGAAGCCATGTCTGGTGGCCGGACATTAACAAGGAGATTGAAAGAATGGTTAACCAGAGCTCGAGTGTTGAAGCCCAACAGTCATTATCACCACCGGCAAACATGCATCCGTGGGAGTGGCTGTGCTGGCCATGGTCACAATTACACAGAGAGCTCACTGGACCGTTCATGGGACATAGCTTCCTCATCCTGGTTGCTGCACATTCGAAATGGCTGGATGTCCAATTGATGAGTTGACAGGTTACGGCAGATCATTGCCATCCACGGCATGCGGAAGCCTTAGTGTCAACGATGGCACAGCATTTACAGCTGAGGAGAAAGAAAGCTGACTCAAGACAGAGTTTCCAGGTTGATGGCTTAGTTCTGACCAGAAACTTTGCAGCAGGACTGACATGGGTGGCTGGTAAAATTGTAGAAAAAACGGGACCAGCCTCATTCGTTGTCAAAGTACAAAGTCGCTGTGTAAAGAAACATGAGGATCATTTGAGGAAGAGAGCTGAGCCTGATCCAGGGAACCAACAGACATCTCCTGTGGTGGACTCGTGTTCACCAGTTGTTGATCCAGGGTTCCCTGCGGTTAATGTGGAGCTGGGTTAACCAGCGGTTTCAGATGCCCAAGAGGAATTTTTCTTTTATTCATTTGTGGGATGTGGGCATCGCTGGTTGGGCCAGCATTTATTGCCCATCTCTAGATGGCCTTGTTCAGAGGGCAGTTGAGAGTCAACCACATTGCTATGGCTCTGGAGTCACATGTAGGCCCGACCGGGTAAGGACAGCAGATTTCCTTCCCTAAAGGACATTATTGAACCAGATGGGTTTTTCCGACAATCGACAATGGTTTCATGGTCATTAGCAGATTCTTAATTCCAGATACTTTTTATTGAATTCAAATTCCACCAGTTGCCGTGGCAGGATTTGAACCCGGGTCCCTGGAACATTAGGTGAGTTTCTGCATTAATAGTTTAGCGATAATACCAAAGAACAAAGAACAAAGAGCAATACAGCACAGGAACAGGCCCTTTGGCCCTCCAAGCCCGTGCCGCTCCCTGGTCCAAACTAGACCATTCTTTTGTATCCCTCTATTCCCACTCCATTCATGTGGCTACCTAGATAAGTCTTAAACGTTCCCAGTGTGTCCGCCTCCACCACCTTGCCTGGCAGTGCATTCCAGGCCCCCACCACCCTCTGTGTAAAATATGTCCTTCTGATATCTGTGTTAAACCTCCCCCCCTTCACCTTGAACCTATGACCCCTCGTGAACGTCACCACTGACCTGGGGAAAAGCTTCCCACCGTTCACCCTATCTATGCCTTTCATAATTTTATACACCTCTATTAAGTCTCCCCTCATCCTCCGTCTTTCCAGTGAGACCAACCCCAGTTCACCCAATCTCTCCTCATAACTAAGCCCCTCCATACCGGGCAACATCCTGGTAAACCTCCTCTGTACTCTCTCCACGAGGCCATTGCCACCCCAATACTGAATTAAGACATTTCTCCGACTGACTTTGTGAATTCAGTTTTCCCTTGGATGTCCCTAATGTGTTATTGTGTCTGCATGCCTATGTATGATGATGTTTCTTTTTGTTTTCACTCATGGGTGCACTCAGGAGTTTGGGGGGGGAAGGAGTGTGGTTACGAGGCCCCTTTAAGGGGTGATCCTTTGACGGCACATGTTCGAGCCAGACCATATTGAGAGCGTAGGAAACTGAGCCAATCGGGAGCAAGGGTTTGTGCGCTGGTTTGGGGAGGAACCTCAGTTGGAACCAGGAGGAGAAGACAGTAGACTTGTGTCTATCAGACCCTTATCTTGTATCTATATTATATTCCATAGGACCATAAGATATAGGAGCAGAATTAAGCCATTCAGCCCATCGAGTCTGCTCCGCCATTCAATCATGGCTGATCTGATTCTCATCCCCATTCTCCTGCCTTCTCCCCGTACCCCCTGATCTCCTAATTAATCAAGAACCTATCTATATCTTAAAAACACTCAATGACCTGGCCTCCACAGCCCTCTGTGGCAATGAGTTCCACAGACTCACCACCCTCTGGCTGACTAAATTCCTCCTCATCTCAGTTTTAAAGGAGCGTCCCTTCACTCTGAGGTTGTGCCCTTGAGTTCTAGTCTCTCTCACTAGTGGAAACATCCTCTCCATGTCCACTCAATCCAGGCCCCTCAGGATTCTGTAAGTTTCAATAACATCCCAGACATCCTTCTAAACTCCATCGAGTATAGACCCAGACTCCTCAACCACACCTTGTATGACAAACCCTTCATTCCTGGGATCATTCTTGTGAACCTCCTCTGGGCACCCTCATTAATAAACCATTCCTTGTTGAAGCCACAAAGAGTCGCCTTTGAATTTACTACAAATGCCTAATACTGAGCCCTGCAGAATGCCACTGGAAACAAGCTGGAAATCTCAGCAGGTCTGACAGCATCTGTAAGGACAGAGAACAGAGCTGACATTTCAAATCCAGATGACTCTTTATCAAAGCTTTGACAAAGGGTCATCCGGACTTGAAACCTCAGTTCTGTTCTCTCTCCTTACAGATGCTGCCAGACCTGCTGAGATTTTCCAGCATTTTCTCTTTTGGTTTCAGATTCCAGCATCTGCAGTAATTTGCTTTTATACTGGAAACAAGCTACCTGTCACAGAAACACTTTGTACTTCCTGCCACTGGACCAATTCTGGAATTAACTTGCCACTTGCCCTTGGATTCCGTGGACCTTTACTTCTGTGGGGAGTCTGCCATGTGGAACCTTATCAAAAGCCTTGCTAAAAATTCACATAGACCACATTGGATGCATTACCCTCATCAACTCAAGAATATAATCAAGTTAGACACACATTTCCCTTCACAAATCCATGCGGACTGTCCTTCATCTCTGTCTTTCTAGGTGATGATTTATACACTTGAGAAATCATTAAATAGACTGGCATGTGCAGGGCTATGCCAATGGAAGGGGTAAAACTGCAGCTCTTCATTCACGATAAAATACCCAAAAAGGGACAAAGATATCACTGGATAGTAAAGGTCAGTTATTATGATGTGGGTCAGGTCAAACATTTATAGATTTGCAAATGTTTGAAAATGGCTGGACTTGCAGATAGTGAGGAACATTGTCAGAGGCTACAGAAGGATATAGATAGGCTGGAAATTTGGGCAAAGAAATGGCAGATGGAGTTCAATCCAGATAAATGCGAATGATGCATTTTGGTTGAACTAACGTAGGGGGAGCTATACGATAAATGACAGAACCATAAAGCATGTAGATACGCAGAGGGACCAGGGTGTGCAAGTCCACAGAACCTTGAAGGTGACGTCACAGGTGGAGAAGGTAGTGAATAAGGCATATGGCATGCTTGCCTTTATAAGACGGGGCATAGAGTATAAAAGTTGGGGTCTGATGTTGCAGTTGTATAGAACGTTGGTTCGGCCGCATTTGGAATACTGCGTCCAGTTCTGGTCGCCACACTACCAGAAGGACGTGGAGGCTTTGGAGAGAGTGCAGAGGAGTTTTACCAGGATGTTGCCTGGTATGGAGGGGCTTAGTTATGAGGTGAGATTGGGTAAACTGGGGTTGTTCTCACTGGAAAGACGGAGGATGAGGGGTAACCTAATAGAGGTGTATAAAATTATGAAAGGCATAGATAGGGTGAACGGTGGGAAGCTTTTTCCCAGGTCGGTGGTTACGTTCATGAGGGGTCATAGGTTCAAGGTGAGGGGGGGAGGTTTAACACGGATATCAGAAGGATGTATTTTACACAGAGGGTGGTGGGGGCCTGGAATGCGCTGCCGGGCAAGGTGGTGGAGGCGGACACATTGGGAACGTTTAAGACTTATCTAGATAGCCACATGAACAGAGTGGGAATGGAGGGGTACAAAAGAATGGTCTAGTTTGGGCCAGGGAGTGGCGCGGGCTTGGAGGGCCGAAGGGCCTGTTCCTGTGCTGTATTGTTCTTTGTTCTTTGTTCTTTGCATTAAATCCAAGTTTCTAATAAATGTGGGGCATATTCTTCAAACCCTATTGTAATATTTAACTCTCCACTTTTTAAAATGAAAATAAATATGTAAAATCAATGATGAATCCTGTGATGGTGCCTGAAAATATATTCCCCTTCAATGTTAATTGAATGTATTTAGTTCCAATCTAATTTTAAGGACACTGATAATCAGTAACAGGCAACTACATTGATGGATGTAAAGCATTTCAAAGATCGCTGATATGTTTGCTGAGGTTTGTGCAAGCTATAGCAATGGTGTGTATAATTGGGCTTGTGTAGGTCTGAGGGTGCGATGGTGCTTGTGGGTGAAGGGGAGGGAGTTCTGTAGATCAGTGTAAGATTGATGAATTGCCAACTAGGGGAGGACAGAACCATCTGGAAACTCTCCTGTGCTGCTACCTGCAGGAAAAAGATTTTGTAGAGCAGGTGTTAATTTTTTCTGTTTAAGTTTGTGTTCCAATTTTCATATTATTCACCGTTTGAGTTTTGGAAAAATTTACGTCTGACTGAGTGTCAATCTGAAATATGTCAAATTTTAAAACAATCTCTTTTACTAAATCAATAAGGAAACAACAATATTTGTAGATGATGCAGCTGAGAGAGCAATATTATAACTTTTCAGTATTAGCAAGTCACTGACCAGAGAGAGATCTTTCAAATATGTAATTCCCTGAAAGTATGAGTACAGGAACAGCCAAAAACAATTTGGGTTTTATAACTCAGCACATATATCACAAAAATAAATAGGTAATGAGGAATTGAGACAAAATACTGGTTTAACCACAATGGCACGGTAGCACAGTGGTTAGCATTGCTGCCTCACAGCACCAGGGACCTGGGTTCGATTCTCGGCTTGGGTCACTGTGTGCAGTCTACACATTCTCCCCATGTCTATGTGGGTTTCCTCCGGGTGCTCCGGTTTCCTCCCACAGTCCAAAAGACATGCTGGCTAGGTGCATTAACCATCTTAAATTCTCCCTCAGCGTACCCGAACAGGTGCTGGAGTGTGGCAACTAGGGATTTTCACAGTAACTTCATTGCAGTGTTAAGCCTCCTTATGAACTAGAGTTCTATGTATAGTTTTGGACATCTCATTACAGAAAGAACATTCAAGGCATCAAGAAGATAGAGTACAGCTAATATTGGAAATATAAATTATAGTTGTTAGCAGAGAAATAGAATCCCTATGTTCAGGAGGAGGCCATTCGGCCCATTGGATTGGCACCGAATTTCAGGGTATCCCCACCCAGGCCCTAACCTTGTAACCACACACATTTACCCTGCTAATCTCACTAACCTATGCATTTTGGGACACTAGGGGCAATTTAGCATGGCCAATCCACCTAACCCGTGCATCTTTGAAGTGTGGGAGGAAACCGGAGGACCCAGAAGAAACCCACGCAGACACGGGGAGAATGTGCAAACGCCGCACCCAGGCCAGGAATCGAACCCGGGTCCCTGGTGCTGTGAGGCAGCAGGACTACCCATTGTGTGACTGTGCCCAGATGCTAGGCCACTCGAACAGAGGAAATTCCATATTCAAACTATAAAGTGCTTTGATTAGATAAGAAGGAAAGATTCTTTTCTTTGGGCAGTTAGTCAGTAACGAAAGGTCAACAATTTAAAATGACCACAATGTGAGTAAGGAGAGCTTTGGAGGCATTTCTTTACACTGAAGGCTGTTTGAACATGGGATGCCTTGCCACTGTGATTATTAGAGACAAAGTCTATCACATCTTTTTTTTCACTGAAAACTGGATAAATATTTGAAGCAGTGAAAGGTACGTGGTTGTGTGGAGTGAGTGGGATAGTGGATATGTTTGGATTACTTTACCAAATGTTTGACACAGACATAATGGCCGAAAGAAAGTGAGCCTGGGGAATTGGTGGTGGAAAGTAGGTTATGGAGGATGAATTGAACAGGTATTTTGCATCAGTCTTCACTATGGAGGACACAAGTAACATCCCAGAAATAGCTGTAAATCAGGAGGTGGAAGGGAGGGAGAAAATCGGGAAAATTACGATCACCAGGGAAGTGGTATTGAACAAATTGTTCTGTCTGCAGGCTGACAAATCCCTGGCTCTGGATGAACTTCACCCGAAGGTCTTAGAAGTGACTAATGAGATAATTGATTCATTGGTTTTAAACTTCCAAATATTCCCTAGATTCAGGGAAGGTTCCATTAGTTTAGAAGATAGCAAATTCAACTCCATTATTCAAATAGGGAGGGAGACAGAGAGTGGGAAACTACAGACCAGTTAGCCTAACATCTGTCAGAGGGAAAATATTCAAAGTAATAACAGGGCATTTGGATAAATTCAAGGCAATCAGACAGAGTCAACATGGTTTGTGAAAGGGAAATTATGTTTGACTAATTTATTGGAGTTCTTTGAAGGAGTCACATGTACTGTGGATAAAGGGGAACCAGTAGATGTACTGTGCCTAGATTTCCAGGGTGTATTTGATGAAGTGCCACAACAAAGGTTCTTACAGAAAATAAAAGTCCTGGTTTAGGGGGTAACAAATTGGCATGGATAGAAAATTGACTAGCTAACAGGAACCAAAGGGTGGGATTTTCCTCCCCCTCCGCAGCGTGTTTCACAGCACTTGGAGGCAGCGGGAGGCAGTGTATCGTTGCTGGTGGCAGGATATTATGGTCCCGCTGTGGTTAACAGTGTTTCCCATTGAACGCACCCCTTGCCTTTGGGAAACCTGAGGTCGGGGTGTGCCATCAGCGAGAACGTAAGATCCTGCCGGCATCAGCAGCAGCAAGATTTTGGCCAAAGAGTTGGCATAAATGTGTCTTTTGCTAGCTGACAGGGTGTGATGAGTTTTGCGCCACAGGGATCAGCGTTGGAGCCAAAACTGTTTACAATCGATATAAGGGGTCAAAGGTACAGTTGCCAAATGTGTTGAAGACACAAAGAAAGGTAGGGAAGTAAGTTGTGAAGAGGACCTAAGGAGGCAACAATGGGACACAGATAAGGTAAATGAATGGGCAAAAACCTGGCAAATAGAACATAGAACATTACAGCGCAGTACAGGCCCTTCGGCCCTCGATGTTGCGCCGACCAGTGGTACCAATCTAAAGCCCCTCTAATCTACACTATTCCAATGTCATCCATATGTTTATCCAATAACCATTTGAACGCTCTCAACGTTGACGAGTCCACCACTGCTGCAGGCAGGGCATTCCACGCCCTTACTACCCTCTGAGTAAAGAATCTACCTCTAACATCTGTCCTATATCTCTCACCCCTCAATTTAAAGCTATGTCCCCTCGTGCTAGCCAACACCATCCGAGGAAAAAGGCTCTTACTATCCACCCTATCTAATCCTCTGATCATCTTGTATGCCTCTATTAAGTCACCTCTTAACCTTCTTCTCTCTAACGAAAACAACCTCAAGCCCCTCAGCCTTTCCTCATACGATTTTCCCACCATACCAGGCAACATCCTGGTAAATCTCCTCTGCACCCTTTCCAACACTTCCACATCTTTCCTATAATGCGGCGACCAGAACTGTACGCAATACTCCAAATGCGGCTGCACCAGAGTTTTGTACAGTTGCAGCATGACCTCCTGGCTCCGAAACTCAATCCCTCTACCAATAAAAGCTAACACACCGTACGCCTTCTTAACAACCCTATCAACCTGGGTGCCAACTTTCAGGGATCTATGCACATGGACACCCAGATCCCTCTGTTCATCCACATTACCAAGTAGCTTACCATTAGCCCAGTACTCTGTATTCCCGTTACTCCTTCCAAAGTGAATCACCTCGCACTTTTCCGCATTAAACTCCATTTGCCACCTCTCAGCCCAGCTCTGCAGCTTATCTATGTCCCTCTGTAACCTGCTACTTCCCTCCGCACTGTCTACAACTCCACCGACTTTAGTGTCATCCGCAAATTTACTAATCCATCCTTCCACGCCCTCATCCAAGTCATTAATAAAAATGACAAACAGCAGTGGCCCCAAAACAGATCCTTGCGGTACACCACTAGTAACTGAACTCCAGGATGAATATTTCCCATCAACCACCACCCTTTGTTTTCTTACAGCTAGCCAATTCCTGATCCAAACCACTAAATCACCCTCAATCCCATGTGTCCGTATTTTCTGCAAAAGCTTACCATGGGGAACCTTATCAAACGCTTTGCTGAAATCCATATACACCACATCAACCGCTTTACCCTCATCCACCTCTTTGGTCACCTTCTCAAAGAACTCAATAAGGTTTGTGAGGCACGACCTACCCTTCACAAAACCATGCTGACTATCTCTAATCAAATTATTCCTTTCTAGGTGATTATAAATCCTATCTCTTACAATCCTTTTCAATACTTTGCCCACAACAGAAGTAAGGCTCACTGGTCTATAATTACCAGGGTTGTCCCTACTCCCCTTCTTGAACAAGGGGACAACATTTGCTATCCTCCAGTCTTCTGGCACTGTTCCTGTAGACAATGATGACACAAAGATCAAAGCCAAAGGCTCTGCAATCTCCTCTCTAGCCTCCCAGAGAATCCTAGGTTAAATCCCATCCGGCCCAGGGGACTTATCTATTTTTACTCTTTCCAGAATTGCTAACACCTCCTCCTTATGAACATCAATCCCATCCAGTCCAACAGCCTGCATCTCAGTACTCCCCTTGACAACACTGTCCCTCTCCAGTGTGAATACCGATGAAAAATATTCATTTAGTGCCTCTCCTATCTCTTCAGACTCCACGCACAACTTCCCACTCCTGTCCTTGACTGGCACTAATCTTACCCTAGTCATTCTTTTACTCCTGACATACCTATAGAAAGCTTTAGGGTTTTCCTTGATCCTACCTGCCAAAGACTTCTCATGTCCCCTCCTGGCTCTTCTTAACTCTTTCTTTAGGTCCTTCCTGGCTAACTTGTAACTCTCAAGCGCCCTAACTGAGCCTTCACGTCTCATCTTAACATGAGTCTCCTTCTTCCTCTTCACAAGAGATTCAACCCCCTTAGTAAACCACGGTTCCCTCACACGTCTGCTTCCTCCCTGCCTGACAGGTACATAGTTATCAAGGACGCGTAGTAGCTGTTCCTTGAACACGTTCCACATTACAATTGTGCCCATCCCCTGCAGTTTCCTTCCCCAACCTATGCCAGCTAAATCTCGCCTAATCGCATCATAATTTCCTTTCCCCCAGCTATAACTCTTGCCCTTTGGTATATACCTATCCTTTTCCATTGCTAAAGTAAACGTAATCGAATTGTGGTCACTGTCACCAAAGTGCTCACCTACCTCCAAATCTAACACCTGGCCTGGTTCATTACCCAGTACCGAATCCAATGTGGCCTCGCCTCTTGTTGGCCTATCTACATACTGCGTCAGGAAGCCTTCCTGCACACACTGGACAAAAACCGACCCCTCAAAAGTACTCGAACTATAGCTTTTCCAGTCAATATTTGTAAAGTTAAAGTCCCCCAGTACAACTACCCTGTTACTTTCGCTCCTATCCAGAATCATCTTTGCAATCTTTTCCTCTACATCTCTGGAACTTTTTGGAGGTCTATAAAAAACTCCCAACAGGGTGACCTCCTTTCCTGTTTCTAACCTCAGCCCAAACTACCTCAGTAGACGAGTCGTCATCAAATGTCCTTTCTGCCACCGTAATACTGTCCTTGACTAACAATGCCACACCTCCCCCTCTTTTACCACCTTCCCTGCACTTACTGAAACATCTAAGTATATGGAGTATAATGTGGGCAAATGTGAAATGTGAAATTCTCCATTTTGACAGGAAGAATAAAGAAGAAACGTATGATCTAAATGGCGAGAGATTGCAGTCCTCTGAAATGCAAAGGGATCTGGGTGTCCTAATGCATAAAACACAGAAGGCTAGAACACAAGTATAGCAAGTAATTAGGAAAGCTAATAGAATATTAGCATTTATTGTGAGGGGAACTGATTACAAAAGTAGGGAAGTTATGCATCAGTTACACAGTGCACTGGTGAGACCACACCTGGGGTATTGTGTACAATATTAGTCTCCTTATTTAAGGAAAGATATAAGTGCATTAGAAGTAGTTTAGAAAAGGTTTACTCAACTCATATTTAGAACGTGTGGGTTGTCTTATGAGGAAAGGTTGGACAGATTAGGTTTGTATCTGCTGGAGTTTAGAAGAGTAAGAGGCGGTTTGTTTGAAACATATAAGATCCTGAGGGGTATTGACAGGGTGGATGTGGAGAGGATGTTTCCTCTTGTCAGAGTATCTAGAACTAGGGGCACTGTTTAAAAATAAGGGGTTGCTCATTTAAGACAGAAATGAGGGGAAATATTTCCTCTGAGGGTTGTTAGTCTCTGGAACTCTCTGCCTCAGTAAACAGTGGAAATAGAATCTTTGGCCAGAATGTTACCAGTATTCTCACCGGCGAGATTCTTCCATCCTGCCGGAGTGAACAGAGATTTAGCTGGGCGCCACATTCTCCAACCCTGTTGTAATGGGAGCTTGGTGTGAGCGGCCGGTGAGATTGTGCCCTTTGAATCTTTTTAAGACAGAGGTGGATAGATTCTTGATTAACAAGAGGGTAAAAGGTGATCGGAGGTCGGCGGGGATGTGGCGTTGAGGTTACCATCAGATCAGCCATGATTTTACTGAATGGTGGAGCAGGCTTGAGTGGCCGAGAGGTCTGCTCTGTTCCTGACCCATATATTTGTATGTATGTTCATATGGATGTTCCCATTCTCTGCTGTAAACTTCTCTGATTTTAACTGACTGAGATGGATAAAATTAAAAATACTTCCCCTTTCAGCCTAATCCTAACATTTGCTAAAGTTGCTGACTCCTGTACATGTGTAGGTGGTTCACTGGATTCCGTTGAATGAACATAACACCTTTTACATCTAAATGCTATCGTTCAATATGGTTACTTTACACTCTCACACTCCCAATGGGTTTGGGAAGGTGGTTTGCCTGAATGGGGCACAAGTCAAACAGAGGGCTACACCAGTGAAAAACCAAATCTTCTCTCTCTTCCCACTGAGCCCTGTTCCTTGAGATGATTGGAGACCGTTGAAATTACCACATGTAAAATAATTCTACTGTTCAAGATTATAATAATAACTAACTCATTCTCTACACTACAGCACCGAAAACAAGTTAGCAATGGTTAGTTGATCACCGTGTATTGTCGTTTCATATCAGAAACTTTGTGGCTGAAGAAATGCCCCAAAATATGATTTCAGACTGTGACTTGTAGCTTTAAAACCCATTTTTCAGCAGTGTGGTTTTTTTGTGTCTGCTTGCATATTTAATCAGAACCTTCTGTAAGTGTCTGCAATTAGTGCAGCGATGATTAATAAAATAACCTCTTTCAAAGCCCCATTTAGCTACCAAAACTGCACAATCAGGTATAATTAATTCATCAATAATAAATCACATCTGATTAAGTAAGCTTTGAAAGTAGAATACATTAATACACTTCCCCACCTGAGCACTGCTAATTTTTCAAGTGGTAATGAAAATTAGGGTGAGTTGGGAAAACACTTAACATTTTGCATCTTCCAGCAGATATAATGCACATTTAGAAATAGCCTGTAATTGCATGTTTAACTGTTATACATCAACAGCATGCTTAGATTAATGAAGGGATAGGACCTATTTCTGATTGGGAAATGAATGAGTCTGTTGTAGTAGCTAATCGGAGAACCATCCTTCAGAGTCATCCCAGTAGCTATTCAAAGGTTTACTCTGTCTTCTCATTTCACGCTGCATCAAATTCCCATTCCACAAACTCATCTCCAGGAAGGAACACTTTGGGATTTTGGCCACTGTGAAGAAGACTCTCTTTATATTTTGTACGTGTTTGTGTTTCCGTGTGAGTGTGTCTATGTGTGTGTTTGTATGTGTGTTTCTATATATAGAATCATTGGCCCCGTTCCACATTGTAGGGATTCTTTCTGCACCCACCACAATCCCACCCAGGCCCTATCCCCATGCATTTACCCTAGCTAGTCCCCTTGACACTAAGGAGCAATTTAGCACGGCCAATGCACATTTTTGAACTGTGGGAGAAAACGGAAGCACCCGGAGGAAACCCACACAGACATGGGGAGAATGTGCAATCTCTACACAGTCACCCAAGGCCAGAATTGAACCCAGGTCCCTGGTGCTGAGAGACAGCAGTGCTACCGTGCCGTATCCACGACCCCCCCTCGCCCCGCCCCATCGCACGTGTGTGTGATTCTGTGCGTCAGTGTGTGCATGTGAAAGTGTGTGTGTATGTGTGTCTATGTGTCTGAGTGTGTGTGTCTGAGTGTGTATATGTGTGTTAATGAGTGTGCCTAGTGTGTATATTTATTTATATTTTTCTAATTAGTTCTAAGACTGGGACATTGCCTCCCTCCTGCACAGTGCTCGTGTCTGGATAAGCAGGCTGACAAGCAACCTTCACCATATGTTCTCTGGGCTGAAGACTAACTTTCTTTCAGAGAATCCCTCTTCCTGCTAAAACAATACGGTGTTACATCGGCATTATCTACAAGATAAACAATTAAAGATATCTCCATTAAAATTACAATTTCATTACATTTTCACCTCAGTAAATTAAATGTATTTATCTGATTCTAAATGTTTAGTTTCAGTCACATTGTCAATTAATTTAAATTTCCCATTGAGTACATTTTCCATATGATATGGAAAGCCCGCTGTGGATCATAGAATCATAGAAAGCCTACAGTACAGAAAGAGGCCATTCGGCCCATCGAGTCTGCACCACCACAATCCCACCCAGGCCCTACCCCCATATCCCTACATATTTATCCACTAATCCCTCTAACCTACGCATCTCAGGACACTAAGGGGCAATTTTTAGCATGGCCAATCAACCTAACCCGCACATCTTTGGACTGTGGGAGGAAACCGGAGCACCCGGAGGAAACCCACGCAGACACGAGGAGAATGTGCAAACTCCACACAGACAGTGACCCAAGCCGGGAATCGAACCCAGGTCCCTGGAGCTGTGAAGCAGCAGTGCTAACCACTGTGTTTCCATGCTGACCACCGCCCCACCCTCCCCCCCCCTCCCCCCGCCGCCGCCCCCCGTCCCCCCCCCCCCGTCCCTCCCAGATCTGGAAGGAATTGGATCACTCTGCAGCCAGAGGTTGAATTGAGGAAGCAAATGTCCTGACAGTGTCTGCTGCAATATTTGTCCAGGCTCTGTAAAGTTATCTCTGGCAGCATACCTGAATAGGCATTCAGCACTTGAACAAGGTGGTAAGGTATTGGGACTTCTGTTTATCACAAATGTACCAATCACACAACAAGGATGAGTCAAACACCAATGTGGATTCCTTACTTGAAGATAAGACAATGGAAACTGGGAAGTTGACCTGTCAGACTGCCGCTGTGCATGCTCTATAGAGTCGAGGGATTGTAAATCATGTCCTGTCTCCAGTTGGATAGTGATGGATAGCAATTCAGGATATGTACCCTTAAAGATACATGTACATCGTACCACGACAAAGGAGTCTGACTCCAGTTTTCATCTGAACATTCAGCACCATCCATAACTCCTCAGAGACTAAGGGCCCGATTCTACCAACAATTTGCGCCTGTTTTCGGGCGTGAAATCACGGTAAAGTCAGGTGTGAGGCCTTTATTACAATCTGCACCCACGTCCGCGCAGATCGCCACTTTACCGAGACCCGCGAATGGCGGGGATCCATTCCGCGCCCAAATCGGACGCAACGACAATTTAAATGTATTTGCATACATTTAAATTGAATTAATGAACTGCCCGCCCAACTCTATCAGCATTTCCCCCTTTACCACCGCGTTTGCCGATTCGGAACCGCACTTTTAGGGACCTGCTGAATAAAAGTCTGAGTCGGGTGCTCCAGCCTCTGAAGAGCACGTTCTGAGCTTCCAACGGCTCCCTGACTCAGATCAGTGGTGTGGGGGGAGCGGGGGGGGGAGGAGGGAAGCGGGTCAGATCATTCTCTGGTTGGAGGGGGAAGGAAGGGAGTGAGGTCAGATGGTTGTCTGGTTGGTGGGAGGGAGGGCTGATCGTTGTCTGGTGGTGGGGGGGGATGGGGGTCCGATGTTCCTCTGGAACACACACATCACTGTCCCCCTTATCCACCACCCCCCGCTACCCAGACCGATCACCACCCCTGCCCCCCCTTCCCCTCCATCGATCGCCCGCAGAGTGGCAGCGGACCCCCCTGCCCCGCCCGCACCCCCACCAGAGATCCATCTGTGCCCACCCCCACCCCCCCCCCGCCCTGAGATACACCCTCGCTCCCGCTTGTCACTCCCAGGCCGCTTTCTCTGCTTTCTGGGGCTCAGAAGCGATCTGATACGGGCGCACTTTTTCCAATTTTTTTCTAACTGCGCATGCGCAGTTCAGAGCTCCGATCGTCCTGGCAGCGCTAGGTCCCGCTCACAGCGGGAATCGGACTGGAGATGGCTGAGAGCGTATGGGGGCACCTGAAAGCAAATTTCTAAGTCGGATCTGTACTACGCCCAGATTCAGCGCTTAGAATGAAAATGGTAAAATCGAGCCCTAAAGCGGTGTCCGTATGCAGCAAGATCTGGACAATATCCAGGCTTGGGCTGATAAGTAACAAGTAACATTCATGAAAGAGGCACATGACATGCATAGGCAGCTGGGCTCAAGTGAATCTCTTGAAGAACATAGGGGGTGTAGGAGTAGAGTTAAGAGAGAAATCAGGAGGGCAAAAAGGGGACACGAGATTGTTTTGGCAGATAAGGCAAAGGAGAATCCAAAGAGCTTCTACAAATACATAAAGGGCAAAAGAGTAACAAGGGAGAGAGTAGGGCCTCTTAAGGATCAACAAGGTCATCTTTGTGCGGATCCACAAGAGATGGGTGAGATCCTCAATGAATATTTCATAGAAACATAGAAACATAGAAAAACTACAGCACAAAACAGGCCCTTCGGCCCCACAAGTTGTGCCAAACATATCCCTACCTTTTAGGCCTACTTATAACCCTCCATCCTATTAAGTCGCATGTACTCATCCAGAAGTCTTTTAAAAGACCCTATTGAGTTTGCCTCCACCACCACTGACGGCAGCCGATAGTGTGGCAGGGGGGTGGGGAACAAAACAGTAGGTCAGTAAATACTGAGGCTGGGGTTGAGCTGGGGGCCAGGGCAAGGCTAGCTAAGAAGAGGAGCACTCTGGAGGAGGATGACCTGAGTGGGCCTGGAGGTCTGGAGTGCATCTGCTTCAATGCGAGGAGCGTAACGGGTAAAACAGACGAACTTAGGGCCTTAATGCTTATGCGGAATTTGGATGTGGTTGCGGTGACAGAAACTTGGTTAAAAGAAGGACAGGACTGGCAGCTGAATATTCCGGGGTATAAGTGTTTTAGGTGAGACAGAGGAGAGGCTAAAAAAGGTGGGGGAGTAGTGATATTAGTTAAGGAGCATATTACTGCGGTGCAGAGGGTAGACAACTTAGAGGGGTCATGTACTGAGTCGCTGTGGGTGGAACTCAGAAATAGGAAGGGTGCAGTCACTATGCTGGGGGTGTACTACAGACCACCCAACAGCCCACGGGAAGTGGAGGAAAGGATATGTCAGGAGATTCTGGATAGGTGCAGAAAAAATAGGGTTGTTGTAGTGGGGGACTTTAATTTCCCTGGCACAGACTGGAAAGTGCTTAGAGCTGGGGGTCTGGACGGGGAGGAATTTGTAAAATGCGTACTGGAAGGTTCTTTGGAACAGTATGTAGATAGCCCGACTAGAGAGGGGGCTATACTGGACCTAGTTCTGGGAAATGAGCCCGGTCAGGTCGTCAAAGTTTCGGTAGGGGAACATGTGGCAAATAGTGACCACAACTCTGTTAACTTTAGGATAGTAATGGACAAGGATGAGTGCTGTCCTACGGGCAGGGTGCTAAATTGGGGGAAGGCTGACTATAGCCGGATTAGGCAGGAATTGGTGGACGTTGATTGGGAGAGGATGTTCGAGGGTAAGTTCGCGTCTGGCATGTGGGAGTCTTTTAAGGAACAATTGATAAGGCTGCAGGATAGGCATGTGCCTGTAAAAAGGAAAGATAGGAAAGGTAGGATTCGAGAGCCGTGGATAACCAGGGAAATTGAGGATCTGATTAAAATGAAAAGGGAGGCGCACGTTAAGTCCAGGCAACTGAAAACAGATGGAGCTCTGGAGGAATACAGAGAGAGTAGGAAAGAACTCAAACGGGGAGTTAGAAGGGCAAGAAGAGGTCACGAGATGTTCTTGGCAGGCAGGATTAAGGAGAATCCTAAGGCATTCTATTCATACGTTAGGAATAAAAGAGTTGTCAGGGAGAAAATCGGTCCTCTCAGGGACAAAGGAGGGGAATTATGCTTAGAACCCAAGGGAATAGGGGAGATCCTAAATGAATACTTTGCATCGGTATTCACGAAGGAGAGGGGCGTGTTAACTGGGAGTGTCTCGGAGGGAGGTGTTGACCCGTTAGAGAAAATCTCCATTACAAGAGAGGAAGTGTTAGGTTTTTTAGGGAACATTAAAACTGACAAAGCCCCAGGGCCTGATGGCATCTATCCTCAACTGCTCAGGGAGACGAGAGATGAAATTGCTGGGCCTCTGACGGAAATCTTGGTCGCTTCTTTGGGCACGGGTGAGGTCCCTGAGGATTGGAGGATAGCGAATGTGGTCCCGTTGTTTAAGAAGGGTAGCAGGGATAACCCGGGAAATTATAGGCCAGTGAGCTTGACGTCCGTGGTAGGGAAGTTGTTGGAGAGGATTCTTAGAGACAGGATGTATGTGCATTTAGAACGGAATAAACTCATTAGTGGCAGACAGCATGGTTTTGTAAGAGGGAGGTCGTGCCTTACAAATTTGGTGGAGTTTTTTGAGGAAGTGACAAAAACGGTTGATGAAGGAAGGGCCGTGGATGTTGTCTATATGGATTTCAGTAAGGCATTTGACAAAGTCCCACATGGCAGGTTGGTTAAGAAGGTTAAGGCTCATGGGATACAAGGAGAAGTGGCTAGATGGGTGGAGAACTGGCTTGGCCATAGGAGACAGAGGGTAGTGGTCGAAGGGTCTTTTTCCGGCTGGAGGTCTGTGACCAGTGGTGTTCCGCAGGGCTCTGTACTGGGACCTCTGCTATTTGTGATATATATAAATGATTTGGAAGAAGGTGTAACTGGTGTAATCAGCAAGTTTGCGGATGACACGAAGATGGCTGGACTTGCGGATAGCGAAGAGCATTGTCGGGCAATACAGCAGGATATCGATAGGCTGGAAAATTGGGCGGAGAGGTGGCAGATGGAGTTTAATCCGGATAAATGCGAAGTGATGCATTTTGGAAGAAAGAATGTAGGGAGGAGTTATACAATAAATGGCAGAGTCATCAGGAGTATAGAAACACAGAGGGACCTAGGTGTGCAAGTCCACAAATCCTTGAAGGTGGCAACACAGGTGGAGAAGGTGGTGAAGAAGGCATATGGTATGCTTGCCTTTATAGGACGGGGTATAGAGTATAAAAGCTGGAGTCTGATGTATAGAACGCTGGTTAGGCCACATTTGGAGTACTGCGTCCAGTTCTGGTCACCGCACTACCAGAAGAACGTGGAGGCGTTAGAGAGAGTGCAGAGAAGGTTTACCAGGATGTTGCCTGGTATGGAGGGTCTTAGCTATGAGGAGAGATTGGGTAAACTGGGGTTGTTCTCCCTGGAAAGACGGAGAATGAGGGGAGACCTAATAGAGGTGTACAAGATTATGGAGGGTTTAGATAGGGTGAACAGTGGGAAGCTTTGTCCCAGGTCGGAGGTGACGATCATGAGGGGTCACGGGCTCAAGGTGAGAGGGGCGAAGTATAACTCAGATATCAGAGGGACGTTTTTTACACAGAGGGTGGTGGGGGCCTGGAATGCGCTGCCAAGTAGGGTGGTGGAGGCAGGCACGCTGACATCGTTTAAGACTTACCTGGATAGTCACATGAGCAGCCTGGGAATGGAGGGATACAAACGATTGGTCTAGTTGGACCAAGGAGCGGCACAGGCTTGGAGGGCCGAAGGGCCTGTTTCCTGTGCTGTACTGTTCTTTGTTCTTTGTTCTTTGATTCCACTTGCCCACCACCCTCTGTGTGAAAAACTTCCCCTGAACATTTCCCCTGTACCTACCCCCCAGCACCTTAAACCTGTGTCCTCTCGTAGCAGACATTTCCAACCTGGGAAAAAGCCTCTGAGAGTCCCGATCTATGCCTCTCAACATCTTATATACCTCTATTAGGTCTCCTCTCATCCTACGTCTCTCCAAGGAGAAAAGACCGAGCTCCCTCAGCCTATCCTCATAAGGCATGCCACTCAATCCAGGCAACATCCTTGTAAATCTCCTCTGCACCCTTTCAATCTTTTCCACATCCTTCCTGTAATGAGGCGACCAGAACTGAGCACAGTACTCCAAGTGGGGTCTGACGAGGGTCTTATATAGCTGCATCATTATCCCCGGACTCCTAAACTCAATCCCTCGATTGATAAAGGCCCGCACACCATACGTCTTCTTAAACACCTCCTCCACCTGCGGGGCCAATTTTAGAGTCCTATGGACCCAGACTCCAAGGTCCTTCTGATCCTCCACAGTACTAAGAGTCTTTCCCTTTATATTGTACTCCTTCATCCCATTTGACCTGCCAAAATGGACCACTACGCATTTATCTGGGTTGAAGTCCATCTGCCACTTCTCCGCCGAGCCTTGCATCCTATCTATGTCCCTCTGTAACTTCTGACATCCCTCTAGACTATCCACAATCCCACCAACCTTCGTGTCATCGGCAAACGTACCAACCCATCCCTCCACTTCCTCATCCAAGTCATTTATGAAAATGACAAACAGCAAGGGTCCCAGAACAGATCCCTGGGGCACACCACTGGTGACCGACCTCCATTTAGAAAAAGACCCATCTATACACACTCTCTGCCTCCTTTGGGCGAGCCAGTTCTGGATCCACAGGGCCGCAGCCCCTTGGATCCCATGCCCTCTCACTTTTTCTAGAAGCCTTGCATGGGGGACCTCATCGAACGCCTTGCTAAAATCCATATAAACCACATCTACCGCTTTCCCTTCGTCAATGTGTTTAGTCACATTTTCGAAGAACTCCACCAGGCTCGTAAGGCACGATCTGCCTTTGACAAAGCCATGCTGAGTATTCTTGAGCCTACTAAACCTCTCTAAATGCTCATAAATCTTGTCCCTCAGGATCTTCTCCATCATCTTACCAACCACTGAGGTTAGACTCACCGGTCGGTAATTTCCTGGGCTATCCCTATTCCCCTTCTTGAAAATAGGAACCACATCCGCAATCCTCCAATCCTCCGGCACCTCTCCCGTCTCCATCAACGGCGCAAAGATCATCACCAGAGGCTCTGCAATCTCTTCCCTCGTCTCCCACGGTAACCTGGGGTACATCCCATCCGGACCCAGCGACTTATCTATCTTGATGCCATTCAAAGATTCCAGCACAACCTCTTTGTTAAAGTCCACATACTCAATCTTTTCAGTCCACCGCAAGCCCACAGTACATCCACCCAGGTCCTTCTCCTCTGTGAAAACCGAGGCAAAATACTCATTGAGCACCTCTGCCATTTCTACCGGTTCCGTACAGATTTTCCCGCCTTCACCTTTTATAGGCCCTATTCCTTCACGTCTCATCCTTTTACTCTTCACATATTTATAGAACACCTTAGGGTTTTCCTTAATCCTACCTGCCAAGGCCTCCTCATGACCCCTTCTGGCTCTCCTAATTTCCTTCTTTAGTCCCTTCCTACAAGCCGTATACTCATCTAGATCCCTGTCTTCGCCAAGCTCTCTGAACCTTTTGTATGCTTTCCTTTTCTTCTCGACTAGGTCCCACACAGCTTTCATGCACCACAGTTCCTTTAACCTACCAACTCCTCAAGTACAGCCTCTCCTCTTGTAGGCTTGTCCACATGCTGTATCAGGAAACCCTCCTGAACACACCTAACGAACTCCTCCCCATCCAATCCCCTTACCCGAGGGATATTCCAATCTATGTTTGGGAAATTAAAGTCTCCCATCACAACAACTCTGCTATTACTGCATCTCTCCAGGATCTGTTTCCCTATCTGCTCCTCCACCTCCCTGTTATTATTGGGCGGCCTATAGAAAACTCCCAGCAAAGTGATCGACCCCTGCCCACTCCGAACTTCCACCCACAGAGACTCTGTGGACAATCCCTCCACAGCATACACCTTCTCTACAGCTGTGACACTCTTCCTGATCAGCAGTGCCACTCCACCCCCTCTCTTGCCTCCCTCCCTGTCCTTCCTGAAACATCTGAATCCCGGCACCTGGAGTATCCAGTCCTGTCCCTGAGACACCCAAGTCTCCGTAATGGCCACCACATCACACTTCCAGGCATCGATCCACGCTCTGAGCTCATCCCCTTTATTCACTATACGCCTGGCATTAAAGTAAACACATCTCAATCCTTTGGTCTGAGCTCTCCCCTTCTCTATCCCCCGTCCATCCTCCCTCTTGCACTGTCTATACCCCTTCTCTGTTTGCGAGCTAAGTTCCTCGCTCCCAGTCACCTCGTGTCGATCCCCTCCCCCCAACCTATCTAGTTTAAACTCTCCCCAGTAGCCTTAGCCAACCTTCCCGCCAGGATATTGGTCCCCCTGGGATTCAAGTGCCACCCGTTTTTTGTGTACAGATCACACCTGCGCCGAAAGAGGTCCCAATGGTCCAGGACCCTGAATCCCTGCCCCCTGCACCAGTCCCTCAGCCACACATTCATCCTCCACCTCACTCCATTCCTGCCCTCACCTTCCCGTGGCACAGGCAGCAATCCTGAGATTACTACCTTTGCTTTCCTCCTTCTCAGCTGTCTCCCTAATTCCCAATACTCGCTTTTCATGACCCCTTCCCCCTTCCTTCCCACATCAGCGGTACCAATATGTACCGCTACCTCAGGCTCCTCTCCCTCCCACCTCAGGATTTCTGGGACTCGACCAGCGACATCCTGGATCCCGGCCCCAGGGAGGCAGACCACCATCCGAGACTCCCACCTGTCTCCACAAAAACGCCTGTCCGACCCCCTTACTGTCGAGTCCCCGATTAACACTGCCTTCCTCTTCTTTTCCTTATCCCTCTGAGTTACAGGGCCAGACTCCACTCCGGAGACACGGCCACTGCTGCTTCCCCCAGGCGGGCTGTCCCCCCCAGCAGTACTCAGGCAGGAGTACTTGTTGTGTAGGGGTACATCCACCGGGGTGCTCTCAATCACCCGAGCTTTACCCTTTCTGGCCGTCACCCACTTGGCCTCCACCCGTGGCCCTGGTGTGACCACCTGATGATAGCTCTTGTCTATCACCTCCTCATTCTCCCTCAACAGCCTAAGATCCTCGAGCTGCAGTTCCAGCTCTGTATCACGGTCCCTCAGGAACTGCAGCTCGACACACCCCTCACAGATGTGGATGTCCGGGATGCCAGGTGCCTCCAGGACCTCCCACATCCTACACTGGGAACAACACACTGGCTTCACACTCATATTTGACCCTTTATACCAAGGTACACAGAGAAAAGTAAATAAGAATTAAAAACTTACCCCTGCTCGCCCTGTCCCCCGAAGCCCTGTGAGCCAAAGCCCTTCTAGCTTTACGTATCAGTATCTACTGTTGAGAAAAGTATGGATGTTAGAGAACTTGGGGAAATAAATAGTGATGTCTTGAGGAGTGTACATATTACAGAGAAGGAGGTGCTGGAAGTCTTAAAGCGCATCAAGGTAGATAAATTCCCGGGACCTGATGAACTGTATCCCAGGACATTGTGGGAGGCTCGGGAGGAAATTGCGGGTGCCCGAGCCGAGATATTTGAATCATCGATCGTCACGAGTGAGGGGCCTGAAGATTGGAGAGCGGCAAATGTTGTGCCTTTGTTTAAAAAGGGCTGCAGGGAAAAGCCTGGGAACTACAGGCCAGTGAGCCTCACATCTGTGGTGGGTAAATTGTTGGAAGGTATTTTGAGAGACAGGATCTACAGGCATTTAGAGATGCAAGGACTGATTAGGGACAGTCAGCATGGCTTTGTGAGTGGAAAATCATGTCTCACAAATTTGATTGAGTTTTTTGAAGGGGTAACCAAGAAGGTAGGTGAGGGCAGTACAGTTGATGTTGTCCACATGGACAACATCAACCTTTGACAAGATATCGCATGTTAGGTTGTTGCATAAGATTAAATCTCACGGGATCCAGGGTGAGGTAGCTAAATGGATACAAAATTGTCTTCTTTTCAGAAGCCAGAGGGTGGTTGTAGAGAATTGTTTTTCAAACTGGAGGCCTGTGACCAGCGGTGTGCCTCAGGGATCAGTGCTGGGTCCACTGTTATTTGTCATTTATATTAATGATTTGGATGAAAATATAGGAGGCATGATTAGTAAGTTTGCAGATGACACTAAGATTGGTGGCATAGTGGACAGTGAAGAAAGTTATCTCCAATTGCAATGGGATCTTGATCAATTGGGCCAGTGGGCTGACGAACGGCAGATGGAGTTTAATTTAGACAAATGCGAGGTGATGCATTTTGGTAGATTGAACCAGGGCAGGACTTACTCAGTTAATGGTAGGGCATTGGGGAGAGTTACAGAACAAAGAGATCTAGGGGTACATGTTCATAGCTCCTTGAAAGTGGAGTCACGGGTGGACAGAGTGGTGAAGAAGGCATTCGGCATGCTTGGGTTCATCAGTCAGAACATTGAATACAGGAGTTGGAATGTCTTGTTGAAGTTGTACAAGACATTGGTAAGGCCACATTTGGAATACTGTGTGCAATTCTGCTCACCCTATTATAGAAAGGATATTATTAAACTAGAAAGAGTGCAGAAAAGATTTACTAGGATGCTACCGAGACTTGATGGATTGAGTTATAAGGAGAGGCTGGATAGACTGGGACTTTTTTCTCTGGAGCGTAGGAGGCTGAGGGGTGATCTTATAGAGGTTTATAAAATAATGAGGGGCACAGATCAGCTAGATAGTCAATGTCTTTTCCCAAAAGTAGGGAAGTCTAAAGCTAGAGGGCATAGGTTTAAGGTGAGCGGGGAGAGATACAGAAGTATCCAGAGGGGCAATTTTTTCACACACAGGGTGGTGAGTGTCTGGAACAAGCTGCCAGAGGTAGTAATAGAGGCGGGTACAATTTTGTCTTTTAAAAAGCATTTAGATAGTTATACGGGTACGATGGGTATAGAGGGATATGGGCCAAATGCGGGCAATTGGGATTAGCTTAGGGGTTTAAAAAAAAGGGCCGCATGGACAAGTTGGGCCGAAGATGTGCGGGTTAGGTTGATTGGCCAGGTTAAAAATTGCCCCTTAGAATCCTAAAATGCGTAGGTTAGAGGGATTTGCGGGTAAATATGTGGGGCTAGGGCCTGGGTGGGATTGTGGTCGGTGCAGACTCGATGGGCCGAATGGCCTCCTTCTGCACTGTAGGGTTTCTATGATGATTTCTATGAAGAGCCTGTTTCCATGCTGTAAACCTCTATGACTCTATGACTCACAAGCATCAGGCAATGACCATCACCAAGAAGAGAGAATCTAATCATCACCCCTTGACATTTAATGACATTACCATCACTGAATCCCCCACTGTCAACATCCTGGGGGTTACCATTGACCAGAAACTGAACTGGACTAGCCATATAAATACTGTGGCTACAAGAGCAGGTCAGAGGCTAGGAATCCTGCGGTGAGTAACTCCCCTCCTGACTCCCCAAGTGCTGTCCACAATCTACAAGGCACAAGTCAGGAGTGTGATGGAATACTCTCCACTTGCTTGGATGAGTGCAGCTCCGACAACTACAACTCAGTCTTAAACACCATTGTTCCTATGAAACTCATCTCCAAACTCCGTAGCCTGGGGCTCGGTTCCTCCCTTTGTGACTGGATCCTAGACTTCCTAACGCATAGACTGCAATCAGTAAGGATAGGCAATGGAAAGGCCCCTTAGCCCCTGACTATACTCCTTATACCCTATGACTGAGTGGCCAAATTCCCCTCCAACCCCATTTTCAAGTTTGCTGATGACGCCACCGTTGTGGGTCAGATCTCACCAATGACGAGACGGAGTTTAGGAATGAGATAGAGAATCTGGTGAACTGGTGCGGCAACAATAATCTCTCCCTCAATGTCAACAAAATGAAGGAGATTGTCATCGACTTCAGGAAGCGTAGTGGAGAACTTGCTCCTGTCTACATCAATGGGGATGAAATAGAAATGGCCGAAAGCTTCAAGGTTCTAGGTGTTCAGATCACCAGCAACCTGTCCTGGTCCCCCCATGCTGACACTATGGTTAAGAAAGCCCACAAACGCCTCTACTTTCTCAGAAGACTAAGGAAATTTGGCATGTCAGCTATGACGCTCACCAATTTTTACAGATGCACCATAGAAAGCATCCTTTCTGGTTGTATCACAGCTCGGTATGACTCCTGCTCTGCCCAAGACCGCAAGAAAAAAGGTCGTGAACGAAGCCCAGTCCATCACTTAAACCAGCCTCCCATCCATTGACTCTGTCTTCACTTCCCGCTGCCTGAGGAAAAGCAGCCAGCATAATTAAGGACCCCACGTACCCCGGACATTCTCTCTTCCACCTTCTTCTGTCTGGAAAAAGATACAAAAGTCTGAGGTCATGTACCAACCAACTCAAAAACAGCTTCTTCCCTGCTGCCATCAGATTGTCCTGATCTTTCTTTTTTTTCACTTCTCTTGGGAGATTTCACGGCATCTGTGTTCGGAGTGGACATTTTATGATATAAACGGCACTGTATGGGACAGGCTGGGATGGAACAGGCTTCGCTCCTGTCCATCGCTTTTGGTATCTTTGTATTTTGCATTGGAATTTTGTACTGGGCACTATGGAGGGATCTGACAACATCTGATGTGGGAACACTTAAAGCCAGGATTGTGTCCACAATATCACAGCACACTGACATCAAAGTCATGGTTTTAATGGGCTGATTATCAGCCCCTTCTCCCCCATCTCACCACAGTCTGAGCCGGCACCCACCTCCACCACCCTCTACGGCCATCGTTGGCATCCCCAGCTCCTCTATCCCCGTCAGGCCACCGGCACATCTAAACGAATCCCTTCCATGTGTCCCCTTCCACGTATCCCCCCCACCCATCCCCCACCCCTCACCCCACCATGAGGCTCCAACCGGGGCCCGCTCCTTGGCACAGGTTGGCATTGCCATATTGGCTTGGGCATGGTGCCAACCTGACAGTGCCAACCTATGCCAAGGGGCAGCGCCAGG
Source organism: Mustelus asterias (assembly GCF_964213995.1). Taxonomy (NCBI): domain Eukaryota; kingdom Metazoa; phylum Chordata; class Chondrichthyes; order Carcharhiniformes; family Triakidae; genus Mustelus; species Mustelus asterias. The sequence goes on from NC_135811.1 coordinate 61,192,400, forward strand.
GGGCATAAGCCTGGCCATGTCCCTCTCCCCAGGGGCTATACTTGCCTTCGCGCCCCAGAGAGGAACCCATGCGACAGGTTCATGTCTCGGTGAACCTATTGTAAACTTTGCCAAGTTGACGTCACATCAGCTCGGTGTCAATATATGGCGGTGGGTCATTATCTGACAAGGGGAGGTTAATTATATTAAAATCTATTCAAATGCATGTGAAGCAGGTTGCATGACCCTGATGACACAGCCGGCGAGAGGCGCAGAAGATCCAAAACTGCAATCTTGCCGGTGAAAACTGCGACTTCTGGATCGCCGACATTCGCAAGCGCAGGATCAAGATAACGCCCCATTGGTAATGTGGTCGGAAACGCATCTCAGTGTCAAATATGACACCAAGATTGCAAGTGGTTTGATTCAGCCTTTTGAACTGACTCTCAGCTCAGGGAGACAGAGAGAGTTAATGGTGAAGGAACAGAGTTTATAGCAGGCAGGGAAGACAATGATTTCCAAATATTTAACTGGAGAAAATTTCTGCTCATCCAGTACTGAGAAGCACTATGATGAGAGTTTCAAGTTACCTTAGGAATCACTCAAATATATTTTTGGGGCATATGTGCGAATCTTCACCCATTATTAACTTACTAGTTAATTTTTAAAAACTGCTTACAGTTCCCCATCTCCTGGTCAGCGTTACTAACTTTCCAAGAGTGAACATGGAGATGTAGGCTGGAATTCTCTGACTTCACCCACGGCTGAGATTCTCCAGTCCCACTGCAGTGAATGGAGATGTGGCTGAGTGTCAAATTCTCCGTTCTCGCTGGCGGGGTATGTGAGACTGGAGAATCCCAGCCGTGGTGTCTGGAGCTCAGCTCCCAGCTGCTCACTGCTTTCGGTTAAGCAGTGGGAGACGGATAAATCCAAAGATGTGCCGGTCAGGTGGATTGGCCAAGCTAAATTGCCCCTTAGTGTCCCAAGATGTGTAGGTTGGGGGATTAGCGTGGTAAATACTTGGGGTTACAGGGAACAGGTCTGGGTGGGATTGCCCCTTTGTGTCAGGGGGATTCTGTGGGGTTACGGGGATAGGGCCTGGGTGGGACTGTTGTCAGTGCAGGTTCAATGGGCTGTAAGGATTCTATGATTGGATTGTATGAGACACTGGATTGGGCTGTAATTTCCAGTTAGCCTCATTAATAAATAAATGTCATGAGGCCAGTGTTTGTGTTTAAAACCTCAGCTGTTTTATGGTAAAAGTGAATTTATTTATCTTACCGTGCATTTTTGGACCCTAAACACAATGTAATAACCGCGTTGATGCGCGATAAATCACACGGGAGGCAGGATGTACCTGGGAAATAAAGGCTTTTATTGCCAACAAGAACAGAGCTACTATATACAATATACAATCCCAGACTAAAGGGTCACCAGGCAGAGCAGTGACCTTTATACCTCTCCCAGGAGGCGGAGCCAACTGGGGTGTACTATAGGACTATATTAACAGGTAGAACAGCCCAACCCTAACCCCAACAGTAACATATCTGCAGACTCATAGTGCTGGCCAGACCATGGCTCAGCACTCCTGGTGGTAACCAACAATGGTTCACCACATTCACCCCTCCTTTAAAAACAAAGGCCGGCGGGCACAAAAAAACAGAACAACTGTTCATCTGTCTATAAGTTCAAACGGTTTGGGGGACCGCACCGTCGCTGCGACCTTCTGAACACCGGCGATGACGCCGGTTCAGGCAATCGCGGTGACCTTCTCTCCAAGGCGGTGTCCAGTGACTCCTCCAGTTCCTCACGGACCGGTAAACCACGAGGTGGTGACAATCCGCTGGACTCGAGCACGCCTCGAGGTGGCGACAATCTCCTGGACTCAGGCAAGCTGTACACGGGAGTAAGAGGGTTGAGTGGTGGTCCCGATACAACCCACGCCGTGTCAGGAGGAGAGATAATGGTCGGGGGGTCCCTAACTGGGGGTGTGGGAGCGACTGGGGTTTTCAAACCCCCTGCTGGCGCCAGATCTCGAATCGAGACCGTGTCCTCTCGCCCGTCAGGATATGCCACATAAGCCTATTGAGGGTTGGCGTGGAGGAGATGGACTTGTTCAACCAAAGGGTTGGACTTGCGGGTCCTAACATGCCGCCACACGAGGACAGGTCCTGAGTACGTCAACCAAGACGGTAATGAGGTCCCAGAGGAAGACTTCCTAGGGAATGAAAACATTCTCTCATGAGGAGTAGCGTTGGTTGCCATACACAGGAGTGAGCGGATGGAGTGGAGCGCATCAGGGAGCACCTCTTGCCAACGGGAGACTGGAAGACCTTTAGACCTCAACGCCAGTAAGACAGCCTTCCAGACTGTAGCATTCTCTCGTTCAACCTGTCCGTTACCCCTTGGGTTGTAGCTCGTGGTTCTACTAGAGGCAATCCCATATGAGAGCAGGTATTGCCTCAAGTCGTCGCTCATGAACGACGAGCCCCTATCGCTGTGGATATAACAGGGGTACCCGAACAGGGTGAAAAGATCCCGTAATGCCTTGATAACCGTGGCAGCGGTCATATCAGAACAGGGAATGACAAAAGGGAATCGTGAGTACTCATCAATCACATTGAGGAAGTACACGTTCCGATCTGTCGAGGGAAGGGGGCCCTTGAAGTCCACACTCAGTCTTTCGAAAGGACGAGTGGCCTTAATGAGGTGTTCCCTATCAGGTCGGTAGAAGTGCGGTTTGCATTCCGCGCATACCCGGCAGCTTCTGGTTATGGACCTGACATCCTCCACCAGTAGGGTAGATTCCGGGCCTTTATGAAGTGGAAGAGCCGAGTGACCCCCGGATGGCAGAGGTCATTGTGGAGAGCCTGTAATCGATTCTCCTGCACACTCGTGCATGTTCCACGCGACAGGGCGTCCGAGGGTTCGTTGAGCTTCCCTGGACGGTACATGATATCATAGTTGTAGGTGGAGAGTTCGATTCTCCACCTAAAGATTTTATCATTCTTGATCTTACCCCGTAACGTGTTGTTGAACATGAACGCCACGGACCGCTGGTCCGTGAGCAGAGTGAACCGTTTTCCCGCCAAGTAATGGCGCCAATGCCGAACGGCCTCCACAATGGCCTGGGCCTCCTTTTCCACCGCAGAATGCCAAATTTCAGGGCCTTGGAGGGTGCGAGAGAAGAAGGCGACGGGCCTGCCCGCCTGGTTAAGTGTGGCGGCCAGGGCAAAATCAGATGCATCACTCTCCACCTGGAAGGGGATGGACTCGTTGATAGCGTGCATCGTGACTTTCGCGATGTCGGCTTTTATTCCTGAAAAGGCTAAGCGAGCCTCTGTTGTTAGGGGAAAGGAGGTAGACTTGATGAGCGGACGGACTTTGTCTGCGTAATTGGGAACCCACTGTGCATAGTATGAGAAGAAGCCTAAGCATCTTCTCAGTGCTTTGATGCTAGTGGGCAGGGGGAGTTCGAGGAGGGGACGCATACGGTCTGGATCAGGGCCAAGGACCCCGTTTTCCACCACGTATCCGAAGTGTGCGAAATACACACTTCTCCCTGTTGTAGGTCAGATTCAGGCGAGATGCAGTGCGTAAGAATCTAAGAAGGTTGGCATCGTGGTCCTGCTGGTCATGGCCGCAGATGATGACGTTATCCAGGTACGGGAAGGTAGCCAGCTGCCTGTTCTGGTCCACCATTCGGTCCACAGCACGCTGGAAGACCGAGACCCCATTCGTGACACCAAAGGGAACCCTTAAAAAGTGGTACAGGCGACCATCCACCTCAAAGGCCGTGTATTGTCGGTCCTCTGGGCGAATGGGGAGCTGGTGATAAGCAGATTTTAAGTCGATGGTGGAGAACACCCAGTACTGCGCAATCTGGTTGACCATGTCAGATATGCGCGGGAGGGGATACGCATCCAGCTGCGTGTATCTGTTAATGGTCTGACTATAGTCTATGACCATCCGGGGTTTGTTCCCATTCTTAACCACCACGACTTGCGCTCTCCATGGACTAGCGCTAGGTTGGATGATCCCTTCCTTGAGGAGCCGCTGAACTTCAGATCGAATGAAGATCTGATCCTCAGCGCTGTAACGCCTGCTCTTTGTTGCGATGGGCTTGCAGCCTGGCACGAGATTCTGGAATAGGGAGGGTGTGGTAATCCTGAGCGTCGAGAGACTACATGTGGAGCGCGTTGGGCAATTTAGAGGCTGCAGAGCTCCCACTGAAAGCGGAGGGAGTGGCCCATCGTATTGCAGGGTTACACTCTTCAGGTGGACCATAAAATATAGTCCTAGGAGTATCGGCGCGCAAAGGTGCGGTAACACAAGGAGCCTGAAGTTCTCGTAAACCGTGCCCTGCACCGTCAGGTTGACCATGCAGCTACCTAGCACGGTGACAGACCGGGACCTTGACGCCATCGAAATTGTCTGCTTGACAGTCCGAATCTGGAGACCGCACCGCTTCACGGTGTCAGGGTGAATGAAGCTCTCCGTGCTCCCGCTGTCAAACAAACAATAAATCTGGCATCCGTTTACCTGTATGTCCATCATGGACTTGTCGAGTCTGTGAGGCTTGGCCTGGTCCAGGATGATTGACGCCACTGTTGGATCGTGGGTGCAACTGCAGGCAGCTGAGATGGTTGATGACGACCCCTGCTGGTCATTTGCGGTCGGTGCCGACCAAAACTGCTGCCCCTATAGTTTGCACATGGTCGATGGCGCCAAAACCGGCGGCCCCTGCAGGTCGCACGTGTCTTGCGACTCCGTCGTTAGGAATGGCGACGCCCTGGAATCGCACATGGTGGAAGACCTCGAAGACGCAGAAGACAAGGAGGCTGGCTCCGGGGAGTCACACGCCGCACTGCTGTGTTTGGAGGGTGGTTTGGTCCGGCATACTTTGGAATAATGTCCCTTCTTGCCGCAGGCGGAGCACAATACCGTTTTAGCTGGACATCGCTGCCGAGGGTGTTTCACCCCCCCACAGAAGTAACACCGCGGGCCATCTGGAGCTGCTGCCGTCGTCAGGTCCGAGGCTGGAAATGCGATCGCGCACTTTTTCGAACCCGCTGAATAAAGTGGAGTCTGCGGCTGCACCTGCCACAATGTCCCCACGCGGTCATCGGGGTACATCTCCAGACTTTTGGAGGCCGTTTCTAGAGTGTCAGCTAACACTACGGTTTTAGTGAGGTCGAGGTTACCTTGCTCCAGCAGCCGAAGGCGGATGTTCGACGAGCCGATTCCCGCCACGAACACATCTCGAACTAGGTCGCTCATGTACTGGGCCGCTGACACTGGCTTGCAGTTGCAGGCTCTGGCTAGCTGCTAAAGTTCACACAGGTACTGTTCCGTCGTTTCGCCGGGCTGCCGCCGTTGAGTGGCTAGAAGGTGTCGAGCATGGATCTCATTCGGCGGTTTGTTGTATCACTTTTTGAGAAGCTCGAGGGCCCATTTGTAGTCTTGGGCCTCACGGATCGCTAAGTATACAGCGTCGCTTACCCTCGCATGGAGGACCCAGAGTCTGTCGGCGTCGTTGTTGACCGCTGTGGAGGCGTCGAGGTAATCTTGGAAACACTTCAACCAGTGGTCGAAAGTGTTCGACGCTCCTGCCGCACGTGGATCCAACGTAAGCCGTTCGGGTTTCAGCATTTGCTCCATGGTTTTCTTTTGTTTTTTTTTTGTCAAAAAAATAAGGGCGGCACGGTAGCACAGTGGTTTGCACTGCTGCTTCACAGCTCCAGGGTCCCGGGTTCGATTCCCGGCTCGGGTCACTGTCTGTGTGGAGTTTGCACATTCTCCTCGTGTCTGCGTGGGTTTCCTCCAGGTGCTCCGGTTTCCTCCCACAGTCCAAAGATGTGCGGGTTAGGTTGATTGGCCAGGTTAAAAATTGCCCCTTAGAATCCTGAGATGCGTAGGTTAGAGGGATTAGCGGGTAAATATGTGGGGGTAGGGCCTGGGTAGGATTGTGGTCGGTGCAGACTCGATGGGCCGAATGGCCTCCTTCTGCACTGTAGGGTTTCTATGATTCTATGATTCTTGTTGGCAATAAAATTGATGCGCGATAAATCACACGTGAGGCAGGATGTACCCGGGAAATAAAGGCTTTTATTGCCAACAATAACGGAGCTACTATATACAATATACAATCCCAGACTAAAGGGTCACCAGGCAGAGCAGTGACCTTTATACCTCTCCCGGAAGGCGGAGCTAACTGGGGTGTACCATAGGACTATATTAACAGGTAGAACAGCCCAACCCTAACCCCAACAGTAACATATCTACAGACTCATAGTGCTGGCCAAACCATGGCTCAGCACTCCTGGTGGTAACCAACAATGGTTCACCACACACGTCTAATCCTCAAGCATTTTAGATGATAAGTAAGAAAGCTACAGGTGAACAGGATTAAATGTGATCACTTTGCCTCAGTTTACACCTTTCAAAAATGTCCTCCTTTATTTAATTTAATAAAGACTCTTCCCTTTTGCAGGAGGATTTCAGCAAAGCCTTTGACAAGGTGCCATATGGGAGGCCTGTAAAGAAGGTAAATTCACATGGGATACAGGGTGATTTGATAAATTGGATTCAAAATTGGCTCAGTTATAGGAGACAGAGGGTGATGACAGAAGGCTGCTTTAGTGACTGGAAGCCAGTGTCCAGTGGCGTACCACAAGGACCTGTGCTGGGTCCCCTATTATTCATCATTTATATAAATGACATTGATGACTATGTGGGGGGCTGGGATTAGTGAGTTTACAGATGAAACAAAGATTGGACAGGTGGTCTTGTAGCCCAAGACATTGGCAGAATGTTTTGGGCTACAAGAAGATGTAGTCAGAATGGTCAAATGGGCGGATAAGTGGCAGATGGAATTTAACCCTGAAAAGTGTGAAGTGATACACTTTGGAAGGAGTAATTTGAGAAGAAAGTATTCAATGAATGGTAGGACATTCTGTGGAACAAAGGGACCTTGGCGTGTTTGTCCACAGATCTCTGAAAGCAGAAGGGCTTGATGGCAGTGTGGTGAAAAGGGCACTTGGGACACTTGCCTTTATCAATCGAGGCATAGATTACAAAAGAAGGAAGTCATGTTGGAGTTGTGTAGAACTTTGGTGAGGCCACAGCTGGAGCACTGTGTGCAGTTCTGGTCACCACATTATAGGAAGGATGTGATTGCACTGGAGGGGGTGCAGAGGAGATTCACCAGAATGCTGCCTGGGATGGAACATTTAAGTTATGAAGAGAGGTTTGATAGGCTTGGATAGTTTTCATTGGAGCAGAGAAAACTGAGGGATTGAAGTATACAAGATTATGAGAGACATGGGCAGGGTGGATAAGGAGCAGCTGTTCCCCTCAGTTGAAGGGTCAGTCACAAGGGGGCAAAGGCCCAAGGTGAGGGGCAAAAGGTTTAGGGGGGATGTGAGGAAAAACATTTATACCCAGAGGGTGGTGACGGTCTGGAATGTGCTGCCTGGGAGGGTGATAGAGGTGGGTTGCCTCTCACATCCTTTAAAAAGTACCTGGATGAGCACTTGGCACATCATCACACTCAAGGCTATGGGCCAAGCGCTGGCAGGTGGGATTAGGTGGAAGTTCAGGTGTTTCTAATGTGTCAGTGTGGGCTCGATGGGCTGAATGGCTTTTTCTGCGCTCTACGATTCTAGGATCCACACCACATCAACAAATTGAAAATCTCTCTGTTGAGTCGACATGTGTCATAGTCAATAAAACATCGCTGACAAAGCCCACATTGTTTAAGCCTGTTGTGTCAACAGCAGCAGTAATAGATGGTTTGCAAGGAATCATGGAGCAGCTTTTTTTTCCATCTTTCTCTTTCAAGGCTGCACCCAGATGTTTTTGTACAGATAAAGCTCGGCACAACATCGTGGGCCGAAGGGCCTGTTCTGTACTGTACTGTTCTATGTGCTATGTTCTATATTCTATGTTCTATGTTCTATATTCTATGTTCTATATTCTATGTTCTATATTCTATGTTCTATATTCTATGTTCTATATTCTATGTTCTATGTTCTATATTCTATGTTCTATGTTCTATAACCATTTCTCCACCCTCCCCATCTCAGTTCTCTGAATCAGAATTGAACAGTATTACAGGCGAGCTTATAGAAGCAGCGCCTCCACGCTGCGCATCTGATAATTCTAAGACATCTTTGTGGACATCTTCAACATTTTGGATCTTTAGCTGGTCTCTTTCTCATGTTCACGATGGTGCCTTGGATACAGCTGTCGGTGCCACACTAACTCAGTGAAATAACTGCTGGGAGAACACCCAGTGGTCTACCTTTTTAAAGTTTATTTATTAGTGTCACAAGTCGGCTTACATTAACACTGCAATGAAGTTACTGTGAAAATCCCTTAGCCGCCACACTCCGGCGCCTGTTCGGGTACACTGAGGGAGAATTTAACATGGCCGACACACCCTAACCAGCACATCTTTCAGTCTGTGGGAGGAAACCGGAGCACCCGTAGGAAACCGTGCAGACACGGGGAGAATGTGCAGACTCCACACAGACAGTGATCCAAGCCGGGAATCGAACCCGGGTCGCTGGCGCTGTGAGGCAGCAATGCTAACCACTGTGCCACCGTGCCACTCCTACCTGTGTTGTACCCTGTTACCATAGGAAATAGAAACATTCAGACACTTGAGGATTTAAAGTTAAAGTTATTGGGCTTTATTTACAGCCTATCCTAACCACAATACCTTAGTGTGATCACATTTAATTTGCAACTTGAACAAGATGTCCTTTTGTAAAAGGAGGACTTGGTTACCTAACAGCTATACAGTGCCCAGGACGGGAGTGTCAGTGCCTAGTCATATCAGGAAGGAGTTCAGTCCTCACATACATCACATCAGTGGTACGGGTGAGATCTCAGAGCAAGGACGGACTAGAAATTAAACAGTTTTGCAATGATATTTCATATTCGTTTCTTCCTTTCTCTCATGGTACATATAGGGTTAGAAATTTGTCTATGCCACATAGAGCACTGAGGTAACCCACGTTCCTGGCTGGCTACTAACTGCGGGCATGAGCGGCACAGTGATTGGCACTGCTGCCTCACAGCATCAGGGACCTGGGTTCGATTCCCGGCTTGGGTCGCTGTCTGTGCGGAGTCTGCATGTTCTCCCCGTGTCTGTGTGGGTTTCCTCAGGGTGCTCCGGTTTCTTCCCACAGTCCGAAAGACGTGCTGGTTAGGTGCATTGGCCATGCTAAATTCTCCCTCAGTGTACCCGAGCAGGTGATGGAGTGTGGCAACTGGGGGATTTTCACAGTGACTTCATTGCAGTGTTAATGTAAGCCTACTTGTGACACTAATAAATAAACTTTAACTTAAAACTTAAGAGCAGCTGCTCCAGCTGCTTTCCAAAAAGGCTGACTGCTCCTCTTAAATAAAAGTCATGTAGTACAGATGATGGAAATTGGAAACAAAAACAGAAAATGCTGGAAAAATGCATCTGTGGAGAGAGAAACAAAGCTAATGTTTCATGTCCAATATGATCAGTTCTGAAGATGTGCGATATTGAACCTGAAACCTTAATTCTGTTTCTCCACAGATGCTGTCAGACCTGTTGAGTTGTCTGTCTTAAAGGCAAACTGCACCAATTAACAGGAGGCTGCAAGAGATTGATGTTGATGCTAATCTGAGCATGTTTGTGGGTGTGTGTCTGTGTGTGTCTGTGTTTTGTGTTAGTGCACGTGTGTGACTGTGTGTGTGTGTGTGTGTGTGTGTGTGTGTGTGACTGTGTGTGTGTGAGTGTGCGTGACTGTGTGTGTGTGTGACTGTGTGTGTGTGTGAGTGTGTGTATATATGTGTATCTCAGGCAGAAACAAGTGTTAGGGTGCAAAAGGAGGCCATTCAGCCCATCATGTCTGCATCGTAATGGAAATAAGAAAATGGCGGAGATATTAAATGAATATTCCGTATCTGTCTGCAGAGTAAAATACACAGAAAATCATTTTGGAAGTAATGGGGAAAGCAGGGGTCGATGAAAATGTGACTTAAGGACGATACTGAAGAAAAGGAATAGTATGGGAGAAATTAGCTCGGCTAACAACTGACAGCTCTCCTGAATCTGATGAATTACATCTCAGGATATTCAAACAGGTGGCGATAGTAGTAGCTGCTTTGGTTTTGATCTTCTCAAATTTTCGAGATTTAAAAACAGTCCGCATGAATTTGAAGATACAAAATGTAATCCCCCAGTTCTAGAAAGAAGGTAAGAAGTTTCACAACACCAGGTTAAAGTCCAACAGGTTTATTTGGTAGCAAAAGCCAGTGTGGCTTTTGCTACCAAATAAACCTGTTGGACTTTAACCTGGTGTTGTTAAACTTCTTACTGTGTTTACCCCAGTCCAACACCGGCATCTCCACATCATGACTAGAAAGAAGGGACAGAGAAAACAGAGAACTATTGGTGAGTTATACGCTGTGAGATTCTGGTAGTGTCTCCAGTAACACACTGGAGGAAACCAGAGACAAAGGAATTGAAGGCAGGTGTGACCCTCAGAGTCATTGGTATCGCTCTGACCACCGGATCTGGCAGGCGGTTAATCTTTTTTGTCATCTTCTGAGATGTGTTCCACTACCTTGGACTCTGTGAGCGATTTGGTTAGTATACAGACCATAGACATACCTGGTATCTGCTTAACACTTGTTTATTAATGTTACATCTCAACATGTTACTGAGTAGGCACATCACTGCAGTGTACACACTCCACGCTGCGGGGGGATGCATGTTCCACGCTGCGGGGGGCCGCATGCTCCACACTGCGGGGGGGGCGCATGCTCCACGCTGCGGGGGGGGCGCATGCTCCACGCTGCGGGGGGGGGCACGCTCCACGCTGCGGGGGGGTGCATGCTCCATGCTGTGGGGGGCGCATGCTCCACGCTGCGGGGGGGGGGGCATGCTCCATGCTGTGGGGGACGCACACTCCATGCTGCGGGGGGGCGCATGCTCCACGCTGCGGGGGGGGGGCACGCTCCACGCTGCGGGGGGGCCGCATGCTCCACGCTGCGGGGGGGCGCACGCTCCATGCTGTGGGGGGGCCGCACGCTCCACGCTGCGGGGGGCCGCATGCTCCACGCTGCGGGGGGGGGGCGCATGCTCCACGCTGCGGGGGTGGGCGCATGCTCCACGCTGCGGGGGGGGGCATGCTCCACGCTGCGGGGGGATGCATGTTCCACGCTGCGGGGGGGGGCGCATGCTCCACGCTGCGGGGGGGGGGCGCATGCTCCACGCTGCGGGGGGGGCGCATGCTCCACGCTGTGGGGGGGGGGGCACGCTCCACGCTGCGGGGGGGTGCATGCTCCATGCTGTGGGGGACGCACGCTCCATGCTGCGGGGGGGCGCATGCTCCACGCTGCGGGGGGGGGGGGCGCATGCTCCACGCTGCGGCCCCCCCGCAGCGTGGAGCATGCGCCCCCCCCCCCCCCGCAGCGCATGCTCCACGCTGCGGGGGGGGGGCACGCTCCACGCTGCGGGGGGGTGCATGCTCCATGCTGTGGGGGACGCACGCTCCATGCTGCGGGGGACGCACGCTCCATGCTGTGGGGGGGCGCACGCTCCATGCTGTGGGGGACGCACGCTCCACGCTGCGGGGGGGCGCACGCTCCACGCAGTGGGGGGGCGCACGCTCCATGCTGTGGGGGGCCGCACGCTCCACGCTGTGGGGGGGTGCATGCTCCATGCTGTGGGGGGCGCATGCTCCACGCTGCGGGGGGGGGGGGGGCATGCTCCATGCTGTGGGGGACGCACGCTCCATGCTGCGGGGGGGCGCATGCTCCACGCTGCGGGGGGGGGGGCACGCTCCACGCTGCGGGGGGGCCGCATGCTCCACGCTGCGGGGGGGCGCACGCTCCATGCTGTGGGGGGGCGCACGCTCCACGCTGCGGGGGGGCCGCACGCTCCACACTGCGGGGGGGCGCACGCTCCACGCTGCGGGGGGGCCGCATGCTCCACGCTGTGGGGGGGCCGCACGCTCCACGCTGCGGGGGGCCGCATGCTCCACGCTGCGGGGGGGGTCGCATGCTCCACGCTGCGGGGGGGGGGGGCGCATGCTCCACGCTGCGGGGGGGGGGGGGCATGCTCCACGCTGCGGGGGGGGGGGCACGCTCCACGCTGCGGGGGGGTGCATGCTCCATGCTGTGGGGGACGCACGCTCCATGCTGCGGGGGGGCGCATGCTCCACGCTGCGGGGGGGGGGGGCCGCATGCTCCACGCTGCGGGGGGGGCGCATGCTCCACGCTGCGGGGGGGCGCACGCTCCATGCTGTGGGGGACGCACGCTCCATGCTGCGGGGGACGCACGCTCCATGCTGTGGGGGGGCGCACGCTCCATGCTGTGGGGGGGCGCACGCTCCATGCTGCGGGGGACGCACGCTCCATGCTGTGGGGGGCCGCACGCTCCACACTGCGGGGGGGGCACGCTCCATGCTGCGGGGGACGCACGCTCCACGCTGCGGGGGGGGCGCACGCTCCACGCTGCGGGGGGCCGCACGCTCCACACTGCGGGGGGGGCACGCTCCACGCTGCGGGGGGCGCACGCTTCACGCTGCGGGGGGCCGCACACTCCATGCTGCGGGGGGGGCGCACGCTCCACGCTGTGGGGGGGCGCACGCTCCATGCTGTGGGGGGCCGCACGCTCCACGCTGTGGGGGGGTGCATGCTCCATGCTGTGGGGGGCGCATGCTCCACGCTGCGGGGGGGGGGGGCATGCTCCATGCTGTGGGGGACGCACGCTCCATGCTGCGGGGGGGCGCATGCTCCACGCTGCGGGGGGGGGGGCACGCTCCACGCTGCGGGGGGGCCGCATGCTCCACGCTGCGGGGGGGCGCACGCTCCATGCTGTGGGGGGGCGCACGCTCCACGCTGCGGGGGGGCCGCACGCTCCACACTGCGGGGGGGCGCACGCTCCACGCTGCGGGGGGGCCGCATGCTCCATGCTGTGGGGGGGCCGCACGCTCCACGCTGCGGGGGCCGCATGCTCCACGCTGCGGGGGGGGGCGCATGCTCCACGCTGCGGGGGGGGGCGCATGCTCCACGCTGCGGGGGGGGGGGGGCATGCTCCACGCTGCGGGGGGGGGGCACGCTCCACGCTGCGGGGGGGTGCATGCTCCATGCTGTGGGGGACGCACGCTCCATGCTGCGGGGGGGCGCATGCTCCACGCTGCGGGGGGGGGGCGCATGCTCCACGCTGCGGGGGGGGCGCATGCTCCACGCTGCGGGGGGGGGGCACGCTCCACGCTGCGGGGGGGTGCATGCTCCATGCTGTGGGGGACGCACGCTCCATGCTGCGGGGGGGCGCATGCTCCACGCTGCGGGGGGGGGCACGCTCCACGCTGCGGGGGGGCCGCATGCTCCACGCTGCGGGGGGGCGCACGCTCCATGCTGTGGGGGACGCACGCTCCATGCTGCGGGGGACGCACGCTCCATGCTGTGGGGGGGCGCACGCTCCATGCTGTGGGGGGGCGCACGCTCCATGCTGTGGGGGACGCACGCTCCACGCTGCGGGGGGGGCGCACGCTCCACGCTGCGGGGGGCCGCACGCTCCACACTGCGGGGGGGGTACGCTCCACGCTGCGGGGGGCGCACGCTTCACGCTGCGGGGGGCCGCACACTCCATGCTGCAGGGGGGCGCACGCTCCACGCTGTGGGGGGGCGCACGCTCCATGCTGTGGGGGGCCGCACGCTTCACGCTGCGGGGGGGGGCACGCTTCACGCTGCGTGGGGCCGCACGCTCCACGCTGTGGGGGGCCGCACGCTCCACGCTGCGGGGGGCTGCACGCTCCACGCTGCGGTGGGGGCCGCACGCTCCATGCTGCGGGGGGGGCGCACGCTCCATGCTGTGGGGGGGGCACACGCTCCATGCTGTGGGGGGCCGCACGCTTCACGCTGCGGGGGGCCGCACGCTCCACGCTGCGGGGGGCCGCACACTCCATGCTGCGGGGGGGCGCACGCTCCACGCTGTGGGGGGGCGCACGCTCCATGCTGTGGGGGGCCGCACGCTTCACGCTGCGGGGGGGGGCACGCTTCACGCTGCGTGGGGCCGCACGCTCCACGCTGTGGGGGGCCGCACGCTCCACGCTGCGGGGGGCCGCACGCTCCACGCTGCGGGGGGGGCCGCACACTCCATGCTGCGGGGGGGGCGCACGCTCCATGCTGTGGGGGGGGCGCACGCTCCATGCTGTGGGGGGCCGCACGCTTCACGCTGCGGGGGGGGGCCGCACGCTCCACGCTGTGGGGGGGGCGCACGCTCCATGCTGTGGGGGGCCGCACGCTTCACGCTGTGGGGGGCCGCATGCTCCACGCTGCGGGGGGCCGCACGCTTCACGCTGTGGGGGGGCGCACGCTCCACGCTGCGGGGGGGGCCGCACGCTCCACGCTGTGGGGGGCCGCACGTTCCACGCTGCGGGGGGCCGCACGTTTCATGCTGTGGGGGGGCGCACGTTCCACGCTGTGGGGGGGCGCACGCTTCACGCTGCGGGGGGGCCGCACGTTCCACACTGCGGGGGACACACGCTCCACGCTGCGGGGGGGCGCACGCTCCACGCTGCGGGCTATTGAATTGGATGATCAGCCATGATCTTAACGAATGGCAGAGCTGGGTCGAAGGGCCGAATGGCCTCCTCCTGCTCCTATTTTCCATGTTTCTATAAACCTGGGCAGCAGCCATTAATTCAAAATCAGGTTCTCAATCCTATTATAGGAGCCAGATTTAAATATATGAAGGAAATTCCCATCTTTCCACGGTGAGATACGGGGCTACCATTAAAAGGATAACATGTACAGGGAGTTAGGATTGTACTTCACTTCCTTCCCCATGACACTCTCCCACGGTTATGAGCGTTTTCATATTCGCTCAGTGCTAATACTCTGACTTCAAGCTTGACAAGTGTAAATTTGTTATTTTAATGAAGTCTGGCTGGGCTCGAGTCGACTGCAAGGCAGAAAGCAAGCACCAGATGGCAGCCTTTGTGTGGGAATATTCTCATTCAACATTAATAAAACCTCGATGCTTGTGTTTACGCTTCTGTACTTAAAAATTAATCACAATCAGCAAAAATAGCTGTGGTTTGTTTTGTAATCAGGTTGCATCAAACTTGGATAAGTCCATAAAGCCTCAGATAAGTCATTCTATGGCCAGGCGAAATTCAGAATGATTTAAAAGTTCAATTATTTATGTTCAAATCCTGCCTGAAGAATTTGTGAAGAAAGTTCTTCATTTACTATTTAACAGGAATTTACTGGTAAGTTATATGGAGGGGATGGGTGTGCAGGCAGTGCAATGTTCCTCCTGCAGAATGTTTGAGGTGAGGGACACCGTCAGTGTCCCTGCTGATTACACCTGTGGGAGGTGCACCCATCTGCAGCTCCTCCAAGACCGCGTTAGGGAGCTGGAGCTGGAGTTGGATGAGCTTAGGGTCATCAGGGAGGCAGAGAGGGCCATAGATACAAGCTTCAGGGATATAGTTGCTCCAGGGAATGAAAATAGATGGGTGACAGTGAGAGGGGCTGGGAGGAAGCAGTCGGTGCGGGGATCCCCTGTGGTCGTTCCCCTTAGCAACAAGTATTCCACTTTGGATACAGGTGAGGGGGGCGACCTACCAGTGGTAAGCCGCAGTGACCAGATCGCCAGCGCTGAGTCCGTCCCTGTGGCTCAGAAGGGAAAGGGGGAGAGCGGTAGAGCTATAGTTATTGGGGACTCATTTGTTAGAGGGATAGATAGGAGGTTCTGTGGCAACAGGAGAGACTCACGGATGGTAGGGTCCCGGATGCCAGGGTCCGTGACATCTCCGACCATGTCTTCAGGATTCTAAAGGGGGAGGGGGAACAGTCACAAGTCGTGGTGCACGTCGGCACCAAAGACATAGGTAAGAGAGGAGACGGGGATTTAAAACAGGAATTCAGGGAGCTTGGGTGGAAGCTGAGAGCCAGGACAAAACAGGTTGTCATCTCTGGTATGTTGCCGGTGCCACGGGATAGCGAGTTGAGGAACAGGGAGAGAGTGCAGTTAAACACATGGATGCAGGGATGGTGTAGGAGGGAGGGTTTCAGCTATGTGGATAATTGGAACACTTTCTGGGGAAAGTGGGACCTGTACAAACAGGGCCAGAGGGGCACCAATATCCTGGGAGGGAAATTTGCTACAGCTCTTCGGGGGGGGTTTAAACTAATTTGTCAGGGGGATGGGAAAAGGAGTTGTAGTCCAGAGGTCAGTGAGTGTAGTGAGGTACTGGGAAGGGTATCATGGTCAAAGGTGGGTACCAGCAGACAAGAAGGTGGGTTGAAGTGTGTCTACTTCAATGCAAGGAGCATCCGAAATAAAGTAGGTGAACTTGGGGCGTGGATTGGCACTTGGGAATACGATGTTGTGGCCATTACGGAGAATTGGGTAGAACAAGGACAGGAATGTTGTTGGGTGTTCCGGGGTATAGATGTTTCAGTAAGTGTAGGGTAGCTGGTAAAAGAGGTGGAGGAGTGGCACTGTTAATCAAGGAGAGTGTAACGGCTGCAGAAAGGCATTTCGAAGGGGATCTGCCTACAGAGGTAATATGGGCTGAGGTTAGGAATAGGAAAGGAGTGGTCACGTTGTTAGGAATTTACTATAGGCCCCCAAATAGTAATAGAGATGTAGAGCAAGAAATTGCTAAGCAGATTATGGATAGGTGTGGGGGTCACAGGGTAGTTGTCATGGGGGACTTTAACTTTCCAAATATTGATTGGAGCCTTTATAGGTCGAATAGTTCGGATGGGGCAGTTTTTGTGCAGTGTGTGCAGGAGGGGTTCCTGACACAATATGTGGATAAGCCGACAAGAGGTGGGGCCACATTGGATTTGGTAATGGGAAATGAACCGGGCCAAGTGTTGGATTTGGTTGTGGGAGAGCACTTTGGAGATAGTGACCACAATTCGGTGTCTTTTGTTATTGCAATGGAGAGGGAGAGGGAGAGGGAGAGGGCCGTACGGCAGGGCATAGTTTACAATTGGGGGAGAGGTAATTATGATGCAATCAGGCAGGAATTAGGAAGCATAGGATGGGAACAGAAATTGTCAGGGAAAGGCACTAATGAAAAGTGGAACTTTTTCAAGGAACAAATACTGCATGTCCTTGATAGGTATGTCCCTGCCAGGCAGAGGAAATGGCCGAGTGAGGGAACCATGGTTCACAAAAGAGGTGGAATGCCTTGTCAAGAGGAAGAAGGAAGCATATGTAAGGTTGAGAAAACAAGGTTCAGTTGGCTCGATGGAAGGTTACAAGTTAGCAAGGAATGAGCTGAAAAAGGGGCTTAGGAGAGCTAGGAGGGGACACGAGAAGTCCTTGGCGGGTCGGATCAAGGAAAACCCCAAGGCTTTTTACTCTTATGTGAGGAATAAAAGAATGACCAGGGTGAGGTTGGGGCCGGTCAAGGACGGCAGTGGGAATTTGTGCATGGAGTCAGAAGAGATAGGAGAGGTGAAGAATGAATACTTTTCTTCGGTGTTCACCAAGGAGAGGGGCCATGTTTTTGAGGAAGAGAGGGTGTCACAGGCTGATAGACTGGAGGAAGTAGATGTTCGGAGGGAAGATGTACTAGCAATTTTGAATAAACTGAAAGTTGATAAGTCCCCTGGGCCTGATGAAATATATCCGAGGAGTCTTTGGGAGGCAAGGGATGAGATAGCAGAGCCTTTGGCATTGATCTTTGCGTCCTCACTGTCCACGAGGGTGGTGCCAGAGGACTGGAGAGTGGCGAATGTGGTTCCTCTGTTTAAGAAAGGGAATAGAAATGACCCTGGTAATTATAGGCCGGTTAGTCTTACTTCGGTGGTCGGTAAGTTGATGGAAAAGGTCCTCAGGGATAGGATTTACGACCATTTAGAAAGATGCAGCTTAATCTGGGATAGTCAGCACGGATTTGTGAAGGGCAAGTCTTGCCTCACAAATTTGATAGAATTTTTTGAGGAGGTAACTAAGTATGTAGATGAAAGTAGTGCTGTTGATGTCATATACATGGATTTTAGTAAGGCGTTTGATAAAGTCCCCCATGGTCGGCTTATGATGAAAGTAAGGATGTGTGGGATAGAGGGAAGTTTGGCCGATTGGATAGGTAACTGGCTATCTAACAGAAGACAGAGGGTGGTGGTGGATGGAAAATTTTCAGACTGGAAACCGGTTACCAGCGGAGTGCCACAGGGATCAGTGCTTGGTCCTCTGCTATTTGTCATTTTTATAAATGACTTGGAGGAGGGGGCTGAAAGGTGGGTCAGTAAATTTGCTGATGACACCAAGATTGGTGGAGTAGTGGATGAGGTGGAGGGCTGTTGTCGGCTGCAAAGAGATATGGATAGGATGCAGAGCTGGGCTGAAAAATGGCAAATGGAGTTTAACCCTGACAAATGCGAGGTGATTCATTTTGGTAGGACAAATTTAAATGTGGATTACAGGGTCAAAGGTAGGGTTCTGAAGAATGTGGAGGAACAGAGAGATCTTGGGGTTCATATCTATAGATCTCTGAAGGTTGCCACTCAAGTGGATAGAGCCGTGAAGAAGGCCTATAGTGTGTTGGCGTTCATTAACAGGGGGTTTGAGTTTAAGAGCTGTGGGGTTATGCTCCAACTGTACAGGACCTTGGTGAGACCACATTTGGAATATTGTGTGCAGTTCTGGTCACCTCACTGTGAGAAGGATGTGGAGACACTGGAAAGAGTGCAAAGGAGATTTACCAGGATGCTGCCTGGTTTGGAGGGTGGGTCTTATGAGGAAAGGTTGAGGGAACTTGGGCTTTTCTCTTTGGAGCAGAGGAGATTGAGAGGAGACTTGATAGAGGTTTATCAGATGATGAGGGGGATAGATAGAGTGAACGTTCAAAGACTATTTCCTTGGGTGAATGGAGTGGTAACTAGGGGGCATAACAATAGGGTTCATGGTGGGAGATATAGGAAGGATGTCCGAGGTAGGTGTTTTACTCAGAGAGTGGTTGGGGTGTGGAATGGACTGCCTGCAGTGATAGTGGAGTCAGAAACTTTAGGAACATTTAAGAAGCTATTGGATAGGCACATGGAGTACTTCGGGATGATAGGGAGGAAATAGCTTGATCTGGGTTTCAGACAAAGCTCGGCACAACAACGTGGGCCGAAGGGCCTGTTCTGTGCTGTACTGTTCTATGTTCTATGTTCTATTTACTGCCATTCATTTCAAATAAAGTTCTCTAACTCTGTCTAAACTGTCATTTTAAACTAGATTGGTGAATCTTTGAACAATCCACCATGGTTTATATCTGACTTCATAGAATCATAGAATCCTACAGTGCAGAAGGAGGCCATTTAGCCCATCGAATCTGCACGACCACAATCCCACCCAGACCCTATCCCCTTCACCCCACATATCTACCCTTCTAATCCCTGACATGAAGGTCAATTTAGCATGGCCAATCAGCCCAACCCCCACATCTTTGGACTGTGGGAGGAAACCAGAGCACCCGGAGAAAACCCACGCAGACACGGGAAGAATGTGCAAACTCCACCCAGACAGTGACCCGAGCCGGGAATTGAACCCGGGTCCCTGGCACTGTGAGGCAGCAGTGCTAACCACTCTACCACTCATTTATTCCATTTATTCCATTATTGAAGGAAATATTACTGAAAATTCTCAAGAGATCTAAACTTTGCCTTAAATTTGAAATAAAAGTCAAGACTTCCACCACTTAGAAGGACGAGGGCAGCAGGAGCATGAGAATAAACATTACCTCCAAATTCCTGGGATTTGGAAATATATCGCCATTTGTTCATTGTTACTGGATCATAATCCTGGAATTCCTTGCTTCATAACATTGTGAAAGCATCTTCACCACACAGACTGCAATGTGATTCAGGAAAGTTCTATCCCATTGTCAACACACGGATTGCAGTGGTTCTGGAAGGTCCTATCCTTTCGTCACCACATGGACTGAAGTGTGATTCAGGAAAGTTGAAGTGTGGAACTCTAACTTCTGAGTTCAAAGGTTCGCGGATCAAGTCTCACTCCAGGTGAGAGAAACACCCTCCTGAATTGCCTGATGAAACCAGCCAGCAGGATCTGAGATTACTCCCGGTGCCTCACACCAGTGAGTATAGACAGACCTGAGCAAAGTTATAGGTCTTGGAATAAAGAGCTCAGGAATAAAATGGATTAGACAGGAAACAGAGAGTAATGGTTAGTGGAGTTCCCCTGGTGTCAATGTTGGGACCTTTGCTTTTCCTGATGTATATTAAAGACCTAAAGCTTGGTGTGCAGAGCACAATTTCAAAATTTGCAGATGATACAAAACTTGTATCAAAGATTGTAAACTGTGAGGAGGACAGTGTAGAATTTCAAAAGGTCAGAAGCAGGTTGGTGGATTGGGCTGTCAGGTGGCAGATACAGTTCAATGTGGAGAAATGTGAAATGATTAATTTTGATAGGAAGAACATGGAGAGACAATATAAAATAAAGAGTCCAACTCAAAAGAACATGGAGGAGCAGAGGGACCTGGTGTATAAGTGCGTAAGTCACTGAGGGTGGCAGAACATGTTGAGAGAAATGTTAAAATGTACAGTCTCTTGGGCTTTATTTCTAAGGCCATAGGGTACAAAAGCAAGGAGGTTATGGTGAACTTGTAGAAGACATTAGTTTGGCCTCAGCTGGAGCATTGCGAACTGCACTTCAGGAAAGGAGGAGGCATTGGAGAGAGTGCAGAAAAGATTCACAAGAATGGTTCCTGGGATGAGGAACTTCAATTATGAAGATAAATTGGACAAGTTGGGACTGATATCCTTGGAGAAAAGAAAGCTGAGAGGAGATTTGATTGAGGTGTTCAAAATCATGAGGGATCTGAGGACAGAGTAGACAGGGAGAAATTGTTCCCCCTCGTGATAGGATCAAGAACGAGAGGGCACAGATTTAAAGTAATTGGCAAAAGAAGGAAAAGTGATTGGAGAAAATATTTTTCACACAGCAAGTGATAAAGCTCTGGCACTGCCTGAGATCGTGGTGGAGGCAGGTTCAACTGAAGCAGTTCAAAAGAGAATTGTTATCTGAAAAGGAAGCATGTGCAACCTTACTGGGAGAAGACAGGAGATAGCACTGAGTTAATTGCTCATTTGGAGAGCTAGTGCAGACACGATAGGCCAAATGGTCTCCTGTGATGGAATATTCCCCACTTCCCTGGATGGGTGCAGCTCCAACAACACTCAAGAATCTCAACACCATCCAGGACAAAGCAGCCCGCTTGATTGGCACCACATCTACAAACATCCACTCCCTCCATCACCAGCGCTCAGTAGCAGCAGTGTGTACTATCTACAAGATGCACTGCAGCAATTAATCAAAGATCCTTAGACAGTATCTTCCAAACCCATGACCACTTCCATCTAGAAGGACAAGGGCAGCAGATACATGGGAACAGCACCACCTGCAAGTTCCCCTCCAAGCCACTCACCGTCCTGACTTGGAAATATATCGCCGTTCAGTACCATGATCTTAAGGGCAGCAATGCCCACATGAATAAAATAAAAGCTCCCCACTGTTGGATTGTGGGATGCTCCAGAGTTGTGCTGGAGAATCTGACTTGGAACTTCCCAGGTAAGGGTTTGCATGGCAATGGGAACTTCCTCTGAACAATTGTCCTACGCTGGGACCATCCTGTTGGAAGGGGACCATCCTGTTGGAAGGATTTAGACTTCTTCTAAATTTTGGGTAACCAGAAACCCAGATTGACCCCTCACCCGTGCTCCGATTGGACACTCCCTCATACCGCCCACTAACTACCCCCACCACCTCCCACTAACTCACCATGGTATTCCCGCAGGAATCACCGGACTCCCTCCAGGACAGGTCCCCCCACTTCCAAACCCAGTCGGATCTCCTGCAGGCCCAACCCAATCAACTGAACCCCTCTGCCCCCTGCGACCAGCCCTCCCACCCCGCAGGCCCAACCCAATCCCGACCCTCTTCCAACCATCCCACCCCCACCCACCTGACGTTCAAACCCCCAACCTCAGGCCTCTGACCCTCCCACCCCTGAAGCCTTGACCTCTTCATAAACCCTGGCCCACCCAACCCCCAATGTCCCAATACCACCCCACACCCCATCCACCCAAAGTCTGACCAGCCCCAAACTTTGACATCCCTGGGAATAGAATAGGCCTTCACCAATTACCAGATCCTCACCAAACAGCTCACTTATTTCCTTGTGGTAGAGAGAGATCCCCATTCCTACAGGGTGATAAAGTTAGAAAATGCAAAGGAGCAACTCCTTCCCCTCCTTCACCAAACTCCCCCACTCACCAAACTTCCCCATTCACCAAACTCCCCCACTCGCCAAACTCCCCCACTCACAAACTCCCCCACTCACCAAACACCTCACTCACCAAACACCTCACTCACCAAACACCTCACTCACAAACTCCCCCACTCACCAAACACCTCACTCACCAAACACCTCACTCATCAAACACCTCACTCACCAAACTCCTCACTCACCAAACACCTCACTCACGAAATTCCTCACTCACCAAACACCTCACTCACCAAACACCTCACTCACAAACTCCCCCACTCACCAAACTCCTCACTCACCAAACACCTCACTCACCAAATTCCTCACTCACCAAACTCCCTCAGTCACCAAACTCCTCACTCACCAAACACCTCACTCACCAAATTCCTCACTCACCAAACTCCCTCAGTCACCAAATTCCTCACTCACCAAACTCCCTCAGTCACCAAACTCCCCCGCTCACCAAACTCCCCCACTCACCAAACTCCCCCGCTCACCAAACTCCCCCACTCACCAAACTCCCCGACTCACCAATCTCCCCCGCTCACCAAACTCCCCCACTCACCAAACACTCCCCCACTCATAAACTCCCCCACTCATAAACTCCCCCACTCACAAACTCCCCCACTCACTAAACTCCCCCCACTCACCAAATTCACCCATTTACCAAACTCCCCCACTCACCAAACTCACCCACTCACCACACTCCTCACTCACCAAACACCTCACTCACCAAATTCCCCACTCACCAAACTCCCTCAGTCACCAAACGCCTCACTCACCAAACTCCTCACTCACCAAACTCCTCACTCACCAACCTCACCCCACTCACCAAACTCACCCCACTCACCAAACTCACCCACTTACCAAACTGTCTCACTAACCAAACTCTCTCACTCACCAAACTTCCCCATTCACCAAACTCCCTCACTCACCAAACTGTCTCACTAACCAAACTCTCTCACTCACCAAACACTCCCTCACTCACAAACTCCCCCACTCACAAACTTCCCCACTCACAAACTCCCCCACTCACCAAACTCCCCCACTCACAAACTCCCCCACTCACCAAACTCCTCACTCACCAAACTCCTCACTCACCAAACTCCTCATTCACCAAACTCACCCCACTTACTAAATTCACCCACTTACCAAACTCCCCACTCACCAAATTCCTCACTCACCAACCTCACCCCACTCACCAAACTCACCCCACTCACCAAACTCACCCCACTCACCAAACTCACCCCACTCACCAAACTCACCCACTTACCAAACTCCCCCACTCACCAAACTCCCTCACTCACCAAACTCTCTCACTCACCAAACACTCCCCCACTCACAAACTCCCCCACTCACAAACTCCCCCACTCACCAAACTCCCCCACTCACCAAACTCCTCACTCACCAAACTCGCCCCAGTCACCAAACTCCTCACTCACCAAACACCTCACTCACCAAACACCTCACTCACCAAACTTCTCACTCACTAAACACGTCACTCACCAAATTCCTCACCCACCAAACTCCCTCAGTCACCAAACTCCTCACTCACCAAACTCCTCACTCACCAAACTCACCCCACTTACCAAACGCACCCCACTCCCAAACTCCCCAATCACCAAACACGCCCCCACTCACAAACACCCCCACTCACAAACACCCCCACTCACAAACTCCCCCACTCACCAAACTCCCTCACTCACAAACTCACCCACTCACAAACTCCCCCACTCACAAAATCACCCACTCACCAAACTCCCCCCTCACCAAACTCACCCACTTACCAAACTCCCCCACTCACCAAACTCCTCACTCACCAAACACCTCACTCACCAAACTCCCCCACTCACCAAACACTCACCCACTCACAAACTCCCCCAATCACAAACTCCCCCCTCACCAAACTCACCCACTTACCAAACTCCCCCACTCACCAAACTCCCCCCCACCCCTCACCAAACTCAGCCACTTACCAAACTCCCCCGCTCACAAACTCCCCCACTCACAAGCTCCCCCACTCACAAACTCCCCCCTCACCAAACTCACCCACTTACCAAACTCCCCCACTCACCAAACTCCCCCCCACCCCTCACCAAACTCAGCCACTTACCAAACTCCCCCACTCACCAAACTCTCTCACTCACCAAGCTCCTCACTCACCAAACTCTCTCACTCACCAAACTCCTCACTCACCAACCTCACCCCACTCACCAACCTCACCCCACTCACCAAACTCACCCATTCACCAAACTGCCCCACTCACCAAACTCTCTCACTCACCAAACTCCTCACTCACCAAACTCCTCACTCATCCAAACTCCCCCACTCACCAAACACTCCCCCACTCACAAACTCCCCCACTCATCAAACTGCCTCACTCACCAAACTCCCCCACTCACAAACTCCCCCACTCACAAACTCCCCCACTCACAAACTCCCCCACTCACCAAACTCTCTCACTCACCAAACTCTCTCAATCACCAAACTCTCTCACTCATCAAACTCTCTCACTCACCAAACTCCTCACTCACCAAACTCTCTCACTCACCAAACTACCCCACTCACCAAACTCCCCCACTCACCAAACACTCCCCCACTCACCAAACTCTCTCACTCACCAAACACTCCCCCACTCACCAAACACTCCCCCACTCACCAAACTCTCTCACTCACCAAACACTCCCCACTCACCAAACATTCCCCCCACTCACCAAACACTCCCCCACTCACCAAACACTCCCCCACTCACCAAACATTCCCCCCACTCACCAAGTTCTCCCCCCACTCACCAAACACCCCCCCACTCACCAAACACTCCCCCACTCACCAAACACTCCCCCACTCACCAAACTCTCTCACTCACCAAACACTCCCCCACTCACCAAACATTCCCCCCACTCACCAAACACTCCCCCACTCACCAAACACTCCCCCACTCACCAAACACTCCCCCACTCACCAAACATTCCCCCCACTCACCAAGTTCTCCCCCCACTCACCAAACAGCCCCCCACTCACCAAACACTCCCCCACTCACCAAGCACTCCCCCCACTCACCAAACACCCCCCCACTCACCAAACACTCCCCCACTCACCAAACACTCCCCCACTCACCAAACACCCCCCACTCACCAAACATTCCCCCCACTCACCAAGCACTCCCTCACTCACCAAACACTACCCCTCAAGACTTTTGTATCTTTTTTCCGAAGGACAAAGGTGGAAGAGAGAATGCCCAAGGTGCGTGGGGTCCTTAAATATGCCGGCTGCTTTGCTGAGGCAGCAGGAAGTGTAGATGGAGTCAATGGATGGGAGGCTGGTTTGAATGATGGACTGGGCTTTATTCACGGCCATTTTTAGTTTCTTGCGGTCTTGGGCAGAGCAGGATCCATACCAAGCTGTGATACAACCAGAAAGAATGCTTTCTATGGTGCATCTGTAAAAATTGTGTCAATAGTGGAAGGATGGAAATTAGGAACCGGTGTAAATCACAAGAGGCCAGAATTGGCGGAGTTCAGAGATCACAGAGCGTTGAAATGCTAGTGGAGGTGACAGTGATAAAGAGCTGTGAGGGAATGATTTGAAAACAAGGGGGATAATTGTAAATGTGAGACATTGCCACATTAAGAGCCAATATAGGTCAGAAAGCCCAGGGTGATAGGTGAATGGGACTTGGTGCAGCTCGAGTCTATGAAGGAAGCAAGGTGAGGAAGCATTGACAGAGCTGGTCCTCGAGGTAACAAAAGCATTGACGAGGGTTCCAGCAGAGATGAGCTAAGGCAAGGCCAGAGTTGGGCAATGTTACCGAGGTGAAACCAGGCAGACTTGGTGATGGAGAGGATAAGATCAGAAGCTGAGCTTTTGATCATTTTGGACAGGAGGTTTGTGAACAGATTACTTCAGTGTCAGTGAGAGGGTGGAGTCGGTGGCAGGGATTAAAGACAATAACAATACAAATGCAAACAAATAAGATCAAACATTTAATTTGACAATACATCACCTTCATGGACAAATAGGATTAATTTCAACATATTCTAAATTCAGCAACATTGTGAGAAAATGTGGAAGAAGTTTTTTTTTAAATGAAACCAGCTTCCTGTAAACTCAAGTGGCACAGTGGTTAGCACTGCTGCCTCGCAGTGCCAGGGACCCGGGTTCGATTCCTGGCTTGGGTCACTGTCTGTGTGGAGTCTGCACATTCCCCCCGTGTCTGCGTGGATTTCCTCTGGGTGCTCCGGTTTCCTCCCACAGTCTGAAAGATGTGCTGGTTAGGTGTTCGGTACATTTACCATGCTAAATTCTCCCTCAGTGTACTCAAACAGACGCTGGTGTGTGACGACTAGGGGATTTTCACAGTAACTTCACTGCAGTGTTAATGTAAGCCTACTTGTGACACGAATAAATAAACTCCTCTAACCCTTACCGCAACCATTATCATCTCAGAACTATTAAATGTCAGTTAATAACTCACTCATTTTGAGTTTAAAATGTCACCAATATTTGTCGATTGAATCTGGAAAGCACACTTCCCTAGGTTAGGTCATTTTAGTGTTTGCTTTGAAACAAGAAATTAGTGTCTTATTCTAAGCGATACAAGAGATTTTGCTAACATTCCCCCATTTCTGATTGTGGAAATCTCAGACCAGTTCAGCCTGGAGACAGGGATTGTCTTTCGAATAATGAATATTTAAAGGATGTTCCCCCTCTTTCCAAAGTAACCAGTGATTTTATCTTCAATTCACACAATTCTAAGATTATCATTTACAGCGTTCCTCTTTTCCTGAACTGTTTTATTACAATTTACAAAAAGCCGCCTTCTTCATATAACATAAGTCATAATGTTTAAAGTTTCCGACATTTCCTCTAGTCACATTTGAAATACAATTAAAATAAGTGACCATTAACATTTACTTGCGTTATTTTATATGGATGTCTATTTGTCAAACTCACCTGCCAATAGCTTCTTTTAATAAATATTCAGATCAATTAAACACCTGTCATTCTCTCTCGGACTAAACTATCAATGGTTTATGCACAAAGTGTGTTTCAAATACATTTGAGTGAAATGTGGTGCCGGGGACCCCAGTCTAATCACTCCCGAGTTTCTTATTTCAGATTGACTCTGCATGGGATTGGACTCCAGCATCCTGTTAGAACATTCTGGATTCTTTAACAGAAATAACAAGGCCACTTTTCCTGAGTTATGTGCTCCCCCGCACCATTCAGAAGCTTTGCTGATCCGGAGCTGTCTTTTCAGCACCTGTCAGCCCAGCGAGCTGGAAATCTGACAGGAAGCACAGCCTGGGCTGGGGCAACCTCAGCAGCTTTGGTAAAGAGTAGAACTGCTTTCCCTCTCCACAGATGCTGCCAGACCTACGAGAGTTTTCAACATCTTCGCTTCTGATCTGTTAGCAGCCTGTAAGTGAATTTGTACCTCGGTCTGTTGGTACCAGTTAGCCACCGGCTTGGGGAATGCTTGTTCAACTGAGGGGATTAATTCTGGTCTCCTGAATATCCCATTGCCCATGTTTGCCTCTGGCAGTTCTCATTGTCCCAGGTCCCTCCCTCTTGGCGTCAGCCAGGAATACAAAGCTGGTGAAAAGGGGCGGTAATAAAGTCTTTGGGACTGGTGTGTGTGTGTGTGACCCAGGCACTTGTCAGTGTGGAAGAGCTGTGTAGGTTGGTCCCTGCAGGAACCCCAGGCTGAGGAGATTGTGAAAGAGTTGCTCCTATCAAAATGAGCTCAGTTCGGGATAACCAGTTG
The DNA here is from genome assembly GCF_964213995.1 of Mustelus asterias. Classification (NCBI taxonomy): domain Eukaryota; kingdom Metazoa; phylum Chordata; class Chondrichthyes; order Carcharhiniformes; family Triakidae; genus Mustelus; species Mustelus asterias. The sequence continues at coordinate 61,220,444 of NC_135811.1, forward strand.
AAGCTTCCCATCCAAGAGGTTCACGAAATGGAAAGCTTATCCAACAAGAAGGCTTGGGATAATGCCGCTTACGAGGGCTCGCCCCCCAGCACCCCTTTCAAAGTGCAGACTATCTACAATCCCAGCTCTTTCCCAAACAATCCCTATGGATGTGAGGAGGAGCCCCCGCTGTATCCAGTCAAGAGCAAACCTTCCTCAGGATGCTGCATGGCCATCCTTAAAGGAATTCGAGGTAAGAGCTCCGGCCCATAAAGAACCCGAGTGATTGCTTCAATAAATGCAACACATTTTATTCTGGATCTCCACAGTGTGGACTTCAGGAACGAGTTCCACTCTCTTATTTACAATCAGTTTCTATTTTGGTTTGAGCCCCATTCTGAAAATATTGGAGATTTAAATCTGTTTTTATTCGCCACTTGTGTTGTAAAATGTGGGTAAATACAGATGCTCTAACACTCCTGGAGCAGCTACAGAACCAAATATTGCAAGAATGATCCTGAGGTTTTTGTGAAGAACATTCCAAAGGAGCCAGTTTAGATGAGTTATTTTGTGCAGTATAGATGAGAAGGATATGGGTCAGCTTTTCCTGGAGATTCCAGAGTAGGAATAATCCTATCCAACAGAAGCAACATATTTGCAGCCTATGTGACCCTTTGCAAATATTGTGATTTCAGATTGAGATCAGAGTGAGACCCCCTCCTCCAGCTTCGCTCCACATCACATGGAATGTAATTTCAGACAATATTTGAAACTCTCGGCTATTTTACAGATACGTGGGGACTTACGTTTTGGTAATGAACTCTCAAATCATTATTTTCCATGGAGGTTCCCGCCGTAACATTGACTGGAGCAATGCAAACAGCGCTGTGTCTCTGAGTTTGTCGGGCGAATGTTCGGGAGAATTCCTGTGGGAATTATAGGATTCCGAACCTGTTAGCTGCAGCATGCGCTTTGTCTTTGACCTTGTTCTATAGCCAAGTATAACAGAGAAATGCTGACTGACCTCCCCTACCTATCCATCCGCCCACACAACCGGGGAGACAGGACGTAATAAGCACGCCACTGAACTAGTAACCTAGAGTAATGCTCCAGAGACACGGGTTCAAATCTCACCAGGGCAGCTGGTGGAATTTAAATTCAATTAATAAAATCTGAAATTAAAAGCTAGTCTCAGCGATGAAACAATTGCCATAAAAACCCCATCTGGTTCATTAATGTCCTTTGCTGTCCTTACCGAGCCTGGCCTACATGTGACTCCAGACCCACAGTGGTGCGGTTGCCTCTTACCTGCCCTCTGAAATGGCCTAACAAGCCACTCAGTTCATGGGCAATTAGGGATGGACGATGAACAACGAAAGAACAAATCAAAGAATGGTCACAGCGCCAGGGACCCGGGTTCCATTCTGGTCTTGGGTCACTGTCTGTGTGAAGTTTGCACTTTCTCCCTGTGTCTGCATGGGTTTCCTTCGGGTGCTCCAGTTTCCTCCCACACTCCAAAGCTGTGTGGGTTAAAGTAAAAGTTTCTTTATTAGTGACAAGTAAGGCTTACATTAACACTGCAATGAAGTTGCTGTGAAATTCCCCTAGTCACCTCACTCCAGTGCCTGTTCGAGTCAATGCACCTAACCAGCATGTCTTTCAGAATGTGGGAGGAAACCGGAGCACCCGAAGAAAACCCATGCAGACACGGGAGAACGTGCACACTCCACACAGACAGTGACCCACGCCGGGAATCGAACCTGGGTCCCTGGCGCTGTGAGGCAGCAGTGCTAACCACTGTGCTACCGTGTCACCCAGGTTAGGTTGATTGACCATGACCCTTAGTGTCAGAGGAATTAATGGGGTAAATACATGGGGTTATAAGGATAGGGCCTGGGTGGGATTGTTGTCGGTGCAGGCTCGATGGGCTGAATGTCTTCCTTCTGCACTGTAGGGATTCTATGATTCTGTAAAAAAAAACTCAGTCTCAGACCAGTAGGCTATCATATTTCCTGTGGCTAATTGAGTTATTTGGCTGTGGGGAGACAGAAAGAGCCTTGTTGCTAGTATTGTCAGTGGCATTAGATTATACAAAGGGTCCATTTGGTGAGGACAGGAGTGGAAGAGCCAAAGCAAGCTAGATTGGCAGTGTTGGTAGGATTGCCAATGGCATCATTATCATTGGAAGTACCATTATCATTGACAACAGAGTTGCCATTTACAGCAAGATTGTTGGTAACAATGGGACAGTTTGATAACTGGATCTCCAGTGACTGAGGGATTGCCATTGGCAGTAGGGCTAATTGAGGCACTTGACACTGGTTCATTATAAGCTGCAACTCTGATCCCCTCTTCCTACTCTGTCTCTGAGTATGGGTATATATTGTCAATGGCAATAAGATTGTCAGTAGCACCAGGGCCATGTCAGGTCACAAGTGGCAGGAATAGTAAATATAATAATTTAGTTTACAGAAATCAAATATATTTCAAGCTTTGCACTCATATTCTGGGATAAGAGAGAGAATTTCTTTTACATTTGATTTCATTTTATTTGATTTATTATTGTCATATGTATTAATGTATAGTGAAAAGTTTTGTTTCTTGTGCGCTATACAGACAAAGTGTACTATACATAGAGAAGGAAAGGAGAGAATGTAGCGTTACAGTCATAGCTAGGGTGTAGAGAAAGGTCAACTTATAGAAAGTAGGTCCATTCAAAAGTCTGATGGCAGCAGGGAAGAAGTTGTTCTTGAGTCAGTTGGTACGTGTCATCAGACTTTTGTATCTTTTTCCCAATGGAAAAAGGTGGAAGAGAGAATGTCCAGAGTCTGCGGGGTCCTTAATTATGCTGGCTGCTTTCCTGAGACAGTGGGAAGTGTAGACAGAGTCAATGGATGGGAGGCTGGTTTGAGTGATGGACTGGGCTTCATTCATGGCCATTTGTATTTTTTTGCGGTCTTGGACAGAGCAGGAGCCACACCAAGCTGTGATACAATCAAAAAGAATGCTTTGAAATGTGAAATCTTTAAAAATGTTCCTTGGATTTATAAATATATATACTATAAATAGAAGTTGTTGTAATGTTGGAACTCTAGGTGTTAGCACTCCCAATGTTAGCATTGTGTTATGTCTGAAGAGTCATTGTAATAGTGATTCTTAGACACATAGGACTAGCTGTAATAAAGGATACATTTGGCAATTGTATAAATGATATAAAATATCTATCAAAGATCTATCTGCTATTTCAAACAATAAAATTATTTTCATCTGGCTATTCAAAAGCAAGTCACTGAATGGGATTGTGGGATTTAGAACATAAAACATAGAACATAGAACAGTACAGCACAGAACAGGCCCTTCGGCCCATGATGTTGTGCCGAGCTTTATCTGAAACCAAGATCAAGCTATCCCACTTCCTATCATCCTGGTGTGCTCCATGTGCCTATCCAATAACCGCTTAAATGTTCCTAAAGTGTCTGACTCCACTATCACTGCAGGCAGTCCATTCCACACCCCAACCACTCTCTGCGTAAAGAATCTACCTCTGATATCCTTCCTATATCTCCCACCATGAACCCTATAGTTATGCCCCCTTGTAATAGCTCCATCCACCCGAGGAAATAGTCTTTGAATTTATTGCTGTTAGGTTTTAAAATTCTGCAATGATTTATGTCTTTGTTTCTTTCCACGTCCGTAGGCTTGTGGGGCACAAAACTGACAGAGAACTTGTCCAACAACCCAGAGTTATACATCAGGAGGACTTTACGTGAACTCATTGTTTACATAGTTTTCCTAGTGGACATTTGTTTGTGTAAGTAACTTGCTTTTACCTACATGAAAGCCACATTCCATTCAGTAGTTTCTTTATTGATTTTTAAAAAAATAACAAATGTATTTTTGATTAGAAGGTTTTTATTTTTCCGGTGATGATGTAGCACTGACCAATTCTCCATTTATCTTCAGATAAATCTACTCACTGTAACCAATGCAACATTTACACATAATAATTCTCAATGCCATTTCTACAACAAGAGCTGAGACAAATTGATAGCTTAATCCATTGTTTTGTATTGAATTGAGATTTATGTCAATCACATGGATTGTGTTAATGTGGAGAGCCGCTTTCTGTACATTCACTTCCATCTGTTCCATTTAATATATTTGAGAAAATGTGGAAACTGCTAATAACATCTTGTAATACTCACAATTATGGGTTTTAACAACTGGTTTGCTTTATTTGCATTTAATGCAATCCACTGATTTGAATTTATTTTTAAAAACAATTTCTAACTTGCCATTTTGGCAAGGTACAAAATTCTTCATCTTCAAATAAAGTGTTGAAATTATTAAAAAAAGAATTTGAAACTGATAAATGTATTGACACCCTAGTATTGTTAGCGCCTTATGTCAGTGAAATTGTGCATGTTATCAATATTAAAAGGAGTTAATTATTCATTAAATTCTTAGAATCTTAGAATCTTAGAAACCCTACAGCACAGAAAGAGGCCATTCGGCCCATCGAATCTGCACCGACCACAATCCCACCCAGGCCCTACCCCCATATCCCCACATATTTACCCACTAATCCCTCTAACCTATGGACACTAAGGGCAATTTTAGCATGGCCAATCAACCGAACCCACACATCTTTGAACGATTGATCTTTGAGCATCAATCTTATAATCTATTAGCAACTTGGATTGACTGTTTTGCTAGAACTACTAATTTCATACCCCTATCCAACACCAAGCTCACTGACCTGCACCTCCTCAGTGTTGTCAGTTCTGAGATTTTCTTACTACTGAAGTCTTTCTCTGTTTTCATTTCCTTCACTCAGGGCCCTGTTTGAGAACAGATATCCACTCCATCTGACGAAGGAGCTCTGCTCCGAAAGCTTATGGTATTTGCTACCAAATAAACCTGTTGGACTTTAACCTGGTGTTGTGAGACTTCTTACTGTGCTTACCCCAGTCCAACGCCGGCAACTCCACATCATGAATGGAGTAGGGCAGCCAGATTAAATAATTAAAGATGAATTTGCTGTTGTGCCAGTATTTTGCCCATGGAAGAGTGGCTAGCCACTATGTGGGGACAGTTTCCCAGAGTTCACTCCCTCTGGCCATCCAGTGAGGGGAGATGGGGGTGCTATCAGAGCCAGAGACTCCATTGGGGGGAGGGGCAGTGAGTGGGAAAGGCCCCCATGAGCCACCCAGAGGGGTCTGCCTGTTGACTGCACTGGTTTTTAATTTTATATTCCCCTCTCTGAGTGTGCATCAAGATGCAGGCAGCCCTGTGCATCTCCGACTTTGCTTCGTAGCTCACACCTCCCTCGGTGGGGCTGTTGAGGTTTCAGAGCTCAGGGGGGCGGGTGCTACTTGAGTCGCTGAGGGTTTGCACTGTGAGTTCTGTGCATTCACTGGGGAGAGGTCCTGCTTATGATCTTACAGTGAAGGAAGGTGACTGCTGAAGTAGTTGATGATAATGGGGTCTTAATGCAGTCCTCAGGGACTCCTGCAGCAATTTCCTGGGATTGAGATCATTCCCCTTCGATAACAACACAGTTTTCCTTGTGTCAGGAATGACTCCCAGTTGGAATGAGTTTTCCCCAATCTCCATTGACTCTAATGGTACTTCAGCTTGTTGGTGCCACGTGTGAATGAAAGTTGCCTTTGATATCAAACTGAGTCACATCTGGAATTTAATGGTGTTTATGTTTGCACCAGAACTGTAACGAGGTCTGGAGCTGATTCTGATAAACGAGTTACAGCTGAGTAAGTGCCACTTGACAGTAATGCTGTTGACCCTTTCCATCACTTTGCTGATGATTGGGAGTGGGCTGATGGGGAGGTAGTTGGATCTGGATTTGCCCTTTCTTTTCACACAGTACATACCTGAGCAACTTTACAATTTACCTGTGGTGTGGCTGTACGGCAACAGCTTCACTCAGGGTGCAACTCATTCTGAAACAAGCCTCTCCAGCACTAAATCCAAGAGATGGTTGGGGCCCTGATTTGCTGTACTCAGCCGTTTCTTGATGCCACCTGGAGTGATCTGGATTATCCCAAAGCTGGCACCTGTAATCACTGGAGCTCAGGAGGAGGTCAAGATGGATCGTCCACTGGACAGCACGGTGACACAGTGGTTAGCACTGCTGCCTCACAGCGCCAAGGACCCGGGTTCAATTCCGGCCTTGGGTGACTGTCTGTGCGGAGTTTGCACATTCTCCCCGTGTCTGCATGGGTTCCTCCGGGCGATTTTGTGCTCACATCTGGCTCTTTTCACACTGCTCCAGTGGATCCAGTTTTCAAGCACAGCAGGAAGAGAGGGCTATAATCATTCATCTGGCAGCTGGACTCATTAAAATTCAAATACCAGAGAGTTAACAGCGAGCCTGAAGTGTTTACACTTCATGGAATTCAATCCCGATAAATGTGAGGTGATGCACTTGGGCAGGACAAACAAGAATAAACAAGCTAATTGCTTACACCAGAACTGATTCTTTATTCTGTTGAAATTTAACACCAGGTCCATTGTTAAAATTAAAATCCCGGGGGCGGAATCTTCCCGAAACTGCACAGAATGTTAGTTCAGGCGAGAAAGCGGGTGTGATGCTTACAGTCTGCTCAGCTGGCTTCACTCGGTGAACATTCAGTGCTATTTAACAAGGAAAGTGCGAATCAGTCAGCTGGAGGGGCGGGGCCTAAAGACAGCACCCCGATCTTTGACTTAAATGAAAGCTGCCTCACCCCTCCCTCGACAGAACATCAGAATCTCCCCCATAAAGCATCGGGACAACGCCAATGGGGGCACCCTCCATCACCACAACGCAAATATCGGGGCTTTCCCCTAACCTCCCACCCCTCACATGCATGGCAGTTCTCCCCTTGTCACAGGCATCAGGGGCTCCCCCCCCCACCCACCCACCCACCCACCTGTCCACCACACGAGTATCGGGGCTCTCCCCTCCCCCCCCCCCCCCACCCCCCAACCCCTGCCCCCCACAGGGAGTACAATTTAAGAATTTTGATACAGTAAGAAGTCTCACAACACCAGGTTAAAATCCAACAGGTTTATTTGGAATCATGAGCTTTCGGAGCGCTGCTCCTTCATCAGGTGAATGGAATTTTGATGTTTGATGTTTCAGAACCTTGTTTACATTACAAAATCACAACTGCATAAGAATCATAGAATCCCTACAGTGCAGAAGGGGGTTATTCGGCCCATCAAGTTTGCACTGACAACAATCCCACCCAGACTCTATCCCCATAACCCCATGTATTTATCCTGCTAGTCCCCCTGACATTAAGGGTCAATTTATCATGGCCAACCAACCTAACCTGCACATCTTTGGAGTGTGGGAAGAAACCGGAGCACCCGGAGGAAACCCACGCAGACACGGGGAGAACGTGCAAACTCCACACAGACAGCCAGAATTGAACCCAGGTCCCTGGCACTGTGAGGCAGCAGTGCTAACCACTGTGCCGTCCCAGAGGTAATAAATGCCTCCAAGCCAGTGTTGCCCATATACAAAAATATTAGTTCGGAGAAGCATAAATATCCTTTTAGTAAAATAAAGCTGAAGTTAACCCAGAAAAGATGGCAGAAAAGTCTAATTAAACAGTATACAAATATGGGAAATGGAGATAATTATTGCAGGCCAACTTTATCTCAACATGAAATAAAGGTGCTCCAGTAAAAGCAGGAACAAAGAACAAAGAACAGTACAGCACAGGAAACAGGCCCTTCGGCCCTCCAAGCCTGTGCCGCTCCTTGGTCCAACTAGACCATTCGTTTGTATCCCTCCATTCCCAGGCTGCTCATGTGACTATCCAGGTAAGTCTTAAACGATGTCAGCGTGCCTGCCTCCACCACTCTACTTGGCAGCGCATTCCAGGCCCCCACCACCCTCTGTGTAAAAAACGTCACTCTGATGTCTGAGTTATACTGCGCCCCTCTCAGCTTGAGCCCGTGACCCCTCGTGATCGTCACCTCCGACCTGGGAAAAAGCTTCCCACTGTTCACCCTATCTATACCCTTCATAATCTTGTACACCTCTATTAGATCTCCCCTCATTCTCCGTCTTTCCAAGGAGAACAACCCCAGTCTACCCAATCTCTCCTCATAGCTAAGACCCTCCATACCAGGCAACATCCTGGTAAACCTTCTCTGCACTCTCTTCAATGCCTCCACGTCCTTCTGGTAGTGCGGCGACCAGAACTGGACGCAGTACTCCAAATGTGGCCTAACCAGCATTCTATACAGCTGCATCATCAGACTCCAGCTTTTATACTCTATACCCCGTCCTATAAAGGCAAGCATACCATATGCCTTCTTCACCACCTTCTCCACCTGTGTTGCCACCTTCAAGGATTTGTGGACTTGCACACCTAGGTCCCTCTGTGTTTCTATACTCCTGATGACTCTGCCATTTATTGTATAACTCCTCCCTACATTATTTCTTCCAAAATGCATCACTTCGCATTTATCCGGATTAAACTCCATCTGCCACCTCTCCGCCCAATTTTCCAGCCTATCTATATCCTGCTGTATTGCCCGACAATGCTCTTCGCTATCCGCAATTCCAGCCATCTTTGTGTCATCCGCAAACTTGCTGATAACACCAGTTACACCTTCTTCCAAAACATTCATATATATCACAAATAGCAGAGGTCCCAGTACAGAGCCCTGCGGAACACCACTGGTCACAGACCTCCAGCCGGAAAAAGACCCTTCGACCACTACCCTCTGTCTCCTTTGGCCAAGCCAGTTCTCCACCCATCTAGCCACTTCTCCTTGTATCCCATGAGCCTTAACCTTCTTAACCAACCTGCCATGTGGGACTTTGTCAAATGCCTTACTCGCAAGGTTCGCAAGGTCGGAGATGATGAGGGAGTCGCAAGGTTATAGAGTTCCCTGAATAAGCAGAAAAATGAGACTTCAAAATTATACATGACAAAGCCAAGGCCAATTCTACACAATAAAATCAAGCCAAAATTAGAAAACACAGAATAAAGGATTAGAAAGACAAAGAACAGGTTATATTAAAGATGGTAGCTATATGGGAGAAAAGGAAATATTCTGGAGAATGAGGATTGGCAGAGATATAAAGTGGTAAAACTTTCAGAGTGGTAGTGGGAATGAATGGGTTAATAGAAGAGCTGGAACAATTACTTGCCTTTAGTAGCTAAGGCATTAGAGTTTAAGAGCAGAGAGGTTATGCTGGAACCATAACGATCATCCTCAACACCGGTGCCCCACAAGGCTGTGTTCTCAGCCCCCCGACTTTACTCCTTGTACACCTATGATTGTGTGGCCAAATTCCCCTCCAATTCAATTTTCAAGTTTGCTGACGACACCACCATAGTGGGTCGGATCTCAAACAATGATGAGACAGAGTACAGGAATGAGATAGAGAATCTGGTGAACTGGTGCAGCAACAATAATCTCTCCCTCAATGTCAACAAAACGAAGGAGATTATCATCGACTTCAGGAAGCATAAAGGAGAACATGCCCCTGTCTACATCAACAGGGACGAAGTAGAAAGGATCGAGAGCTTCCAAGTTTTTAGGTGTCCAGATCACCAACAACCTGTCCTGGTCCCCCCATGCCGACACTATAGTTAAGAAAGCCCCACCAACACCTCTACTTTCTCAGAAGACTAAGGAAATTTGGCCTGTCATATACAACTCTCACCAACTTTTACAGATGCACCATAGAAAGCATTCTTTCTGGTTGTATCACAGCTTGGTATGGCTCCTGCTCTGCCCAAGACCACAAGAAACTACAAAAGAATCGTGAATGTAGCCCAATCCATCACGCAAACCAGCCTCCCATCCATTGACTCTGTCTATACTTCCCGCTGCCTCGGCAAAGCAGCCAGCATAATTAAGGACCCCGAACATTCTCTCTTCCATCTTCTTCCTTCGGGAAAAAGATACAGAAGTCTGAGGTCACGTACCAACCGACTCAAGAACAGCTTCTTCCCTGCTGCCGTCAGACTTTTGAATGGACTTACCTTGCATTAAGTTGATCTTTCTCTACACCCTAGCTATGACTGTAACACTACATTCTGCAGTCTCTCGTTTTCTTCTCTATGAACGGTACGTTTTGTCTGTATAGTGTGCAAGAAACAATACTTTTCACTTTATACTAATACATAGAACATAGAACAGTACAGCACATAACAGGCCCTTCGGCCCACGTTGTTGTGCCGAGCTTTGTCTGAAACCCAGATCAGGCTATTTCCTCCCTATCATCCCGAAGTACTCCATGTGCCTATCCAATAGCTTCTTAAATGTTCCTAAAGTTTCTGATTCCACTATCACTGCAGGCAGTCCATTCCACACCCCAACCACTCTCTGAGTAAAAAACCTACCTCGGACATCCTTCCTATATCTCCCACCATGAACCCTATAGCTATGCCCCCTAGTTACCACTCCATTCACCCGAGGAAATAGTCTTTGAACGTTCACTCTATCTATCCCCCTCATCATCTTATAAACCTCTATCAAGTCTCCTCTCAATCTCCTCTGCTCCAAAGAGAAAAGCCCAAGTTCCCTCAACCTTTCCTCATAAGACCCACCCTCCAAACCAGGCAGCATCCTGGTAAATCTCCTCTGCACTCTTTCCAGTGTCTCCACATCCTTCTTATAGTGAGGTGACCAGAACTGCACACAATATTCCAAATGTGGTCTCACCAAGGTCCTGTACAGTTGCAGCATAACCCCACGGCTCTTAAACTCAAACCCCCTGTTAATGAACGCCAACACACTATAGGCCTTCTTCACGGCTCTATCCACTTGAGTGTCAACCTTCAGAGATCTATGGATATGAACCCCAAGATCTCTCTGTTCCTCCACATTCTTCAGAACCCTACCTTTGACCCTGTAATCCACATTTAAATTAGTCCTACCAAAATGAATCACCTCGCATTTGTCAGGGTTAAACTCCATTTGCCATTTTTCAGCCCAGCTCTGCATCCTATCTATATCTCTTTGCAGCCTACAACAGCCCTCCACCTCATCCACTACTCCACCAATCTTGGTGTCATCAGCAAATTTATTGATCCACCCTTCAGCACCCTCTTCCAAGTCATTTATAAAAATGACAAATAGCAGAGGACCCTGTGGCACTCCACTGGTAACCGGTTTCCAGTCCGAAAATTTTCCATGTGAAAATACATGTGACAATAATAAATCAAATCAAATCAAATCAAAATATATAAAATGTTGGTTAGGCCACAGCTAGAATACTGGGTGCAGTTCTGGAATCCACATTATAGGAGGGATGTGATAGCATTGGAAAGGGTGCAGAGGAGATTTACCAGGATGTTGCCTGGGCTGGAGAAATTTAGTTATGAGAGAGATTGGATAGACTGGGGTTGTTGTCCTTGGAGCAGAGGAGACTGAGGACCATAGAATTCCTACAATGTCATAAGAGGCCATCCAGCCCATTGAGTCTGCACTGACTCTCTGACAGAGCATCCCACCCAGACCCTCCCCTGCACCCTATCACCATAATCCCGTGCATTTCCCATGGCTAATTCACCTAACCTACACATCTCTGGACACTAAGGGGCAATTTACCATGGTCAATCCACCTAAACTGCACGTCTTTGGAGTGTGGGAGGAAACCGGAGCACCCGGAGGAAACCCACGCAGACACGGGAAGAATGTGCAAATTCCACACAGACAGTGACCCAAGGCCGGAATTGAATCCGGGTCTCTGGCTAACCACTGTGCTACCATGCTGCTCTAAGGGGGTGCAAAGGGCTGAAGAGTCTTTTTCTGTGCTGTATATCTCTATGACTCTATGAAATTGGTGTTGTAATTGCTTTTGGCATGAAAGCAGCAATGCTGAATTGGCTATCCCCTACACTCCAACTGAGTTTCTTTTCCATTGACCTCAATGAGGCAGTGTAAAACAGGGAGTGGATTCTAGAATGCCCTTTTTGTGCTATTGCCCAAAATCATTTCCACCCCCTGCTATGGGTCTGGCAAACTTTGGAAATAATGTGTATTGATAAAGGTATTGTATATATTGATTTCCAAAAGACATTTGTTAAGGTGCTATTTATTGAAACATTGAGGCACACAGAATTAAAGAATATTGTGCAATATGAATAGAGAGTTGGCTAAAGCATATTAATTAATAGATTTTTTTAGGTTGGGGTTATGTAAGCTGTTGTGTTTTGGAGATGTGATACGTGGGAGTTTTATTAATGGCTGCTTCTCCTCTCTCTGTTTCCCATACTAATTCTATTACATCACATCTGGCACATACATTAATACAGCAGAGCTCCAGTGAGCCAATAGGAATAAATACCTAACGTCTACTGTCTCCATAAACTGAACATCCCAAACAAGTTCAAAACAAGTTCAACATGAACAATAGTCAGTGAGTCAGTCACTATCAGTAAGTCAGACGGGCTGGAAGTTGTCGCTCTCGGGACGGTTGAAAGTGACCCTCTGGCATCTTCTCCTTCACACTGATGGGAACCTCTGGCCACTTGGTGTTGGCATCACCACATCATTCAAAAGTGTAGTTTCAAATGCCAGTTTGTTGTCACAACACCCTTTATTGTTCACCAAAGGAAAAGGCCGTTGCTGCAGCTTACAGTCGGGTAGTCTTTACTTCGGGGCCTATAATGCCGATCCGGGTAGAGTAACAGGTTTAAAAACCCCCGCTGACCGCTTCCCAGTGGGCGAGCCTCCACTGCCCAATAAAACAGCTCGTACTCCACAAAGCCCCCAGGGAGATGGAATAATGATCTCCCGTGACCTTCGTGATTGTCATAACATCTCTCCCCTCCCTTAGGACCGTGTCTCTCCCAGAACCCTCACTGCGAGGTGAACCTTTTGAATGCTTAGTGCATGATGGTGGTCTGTTGAAGGCGGGGCTGGGTCAGGCAGTGTAAACTGAACAGGCGACCTTCTCTTCCGGAGGCAGCATGACAGGGTTACCAATTTGGATTTTTCCTCAGGTTCCACTTCATCCCGGAGAGTCAATTCTTCAGCTCCCATCTCCAAGTCCGTACCTTCACTATCCAGAGGTGCCAAAGTGGAGTCAGCTTCCAGCTGAGAGCTGGAACTGGCACTGGCAATCTCCATGGTTGGTGGAGGGGCTGCTTGGGCAAAGAATCCCTGGTTCTGAGATGGTCCAAAGTGCTTCTTTAGGGTTGACCCTGAACTTTGACCTTGTAAGATACTGGTCCCATTTTCTCCACAACAATTCCAGGGAGCCAACTGGGACCATCCCCGAAGATCCTCACGTCGACCAGATCAGCCATCGCAAAAGTTCTTTCTGTCCTTGGGGAATTGTTTTTTTTGGGTTTTCTTGTTGGGATCCACCCTCCCTTTGGGAATAGCAGGCTTGATTCTGCTGTTCAGTGTGGGGTCCCTCTCAGACGGGCTGTGAGTGGTTGGTGCCACGGATGCTGCTTCCTCCCTTGGCGTGACCCTGACTCTGCAACCCTCGGCTCGGGAAACGCCATTGGGCCAAAGTGGACGGTTCCATTGTTTGTGGGGCTTCCCACCTCTGATACGGTGCTGTGACCAACTGGACCAAATCTCTTCTCCAAACCAGTCCCTGGTCTGCACTGTGTGAGATAAAGGTCCTGTTTGTGTAGCAATGCTTCCCAGTATCCACTTCTCTCCAGAAGTAGAATTCCTGGCCAGAACAAATTCCCCCTCTCTGAAATGTCCTCAGCTTCACACTTCCTCCTGTTCTGACCATCTCTCCCTCTTGGTCGCATTCAGCCACCTCTCGGTTCTCCTCCGGCCGCAGCAGGGCGAACATTGTTCTCAATTTCCGGTTGAAGATCAGTGAAGCCGGTGGGCACTGGGCTGTCGCGTGTGGTGCGTGGCGTGTTGCAGTAAGTACTCAGGAATGTATTTACCGCCACCCCAGTGAGCCCTCCCCTTGCATCACCTTCAGAGACTGTTTCAGGGTCTGAACCAATCGTTCTGCCAGATCATTCATCACCGGGTGGTACGGTGCTGACCTCACATGCCTGATTCCGGGGAGCTCCATGTACTCCACATGCCTGATTCCGGGGAGCTCCATGTACTCCACATGCCTGATTCCGGGGAGCTCCATGTACTCCACATGCCTGATTCCAGGGAGCTCCATGTACTCCACATGCCTGATTCCGGGGAGCTCCATGTACTCCACATGCCTGATTCCGGGGAGCTCCATGTACTCCACATGCCTGACTCCTTTGGATTCTCCTTTGCCTTATCTGCCAAAACAATCTCGTGTCCCCTTTTTGCCCTCCTGATTTCTCTCTTAACTCTACTCCTATACCCCCTATACTCTTCAAGGGATTCACTTGATTCCAGCTGCCTATGCATGTCATGTGCCTCTTTCTTCTTCTTGACCAGGGCCTCAATGTCCCAAGTCATCCAGGGTTCCCTACTTCTGCCAGCCTTGCCCTTCACTCTAAGAGGAATGTGTTTATCCTGAACCCTGGTTAACACATTTTTGAAAGCCTGCCACTTACCAGACATCCCTTTGCCTTCCCACAAACTCCCCCAATGAACTTTTGAAAGTTCCTGCCTGATACCATCAAAATTGGCCTTGCCCCAATTTAGAATTTTAACTTTTGGGCCAGACCTATCATTCTCCACAGCTATCTTAAAACTAATAGAATTATGGTCACTGGTCCCAAAGTGATCCCTCACTAACACTTCTGTCACAATTCAGCATCATCCAAGTTAGGACAGCCCCACTGGGTGAGGCGCCATGTACAAGCTGCAGCAGTAACTTTGGGTTGAAATGAGCTAGCACTTCAGAGGCTGCTTTACTCCCAGGGAGGCCTCCTCACAATCCGGAGTCCACATCCACAGCTGCCCTTGCTCCAGCAACCGGTGCATTGCTTTCAACACTGTCGCCGGATCCAGGACAAACTTGTCACAGTAATTGGTAAGTCCCAAAAATGACCTCAACTGGGACAAATTATCTGGTCTTGGGGCCTTCGTGATGGCCTCCACCTTCCATTGGCGGCCTTGTGCAATCCATGGCTGCCAATGATATGGCCCAGGTATTCAATGGAGTTTCTTGTCTTGGAGGCTGTGCTCCTGCAAGCTCCTTAAGGTGTCCTCCAGATTCTTCAAATACCCCTCCTCCATGTCCAAGATAACGTCCAGGTAACATTGGACTCCTGAGCAGGCGATGGCCTAGTGGTATCATCGCTTGACTATTAATCCAGAAACTCAGCTAGTGTTCTGGGGAAGATGGTGGAATTTGAATTCAATGAAAAATATCTGGAATTAAGAATCTACTGATGACCACAAAACCATCGTCAATTGTCAGAAAAACCCATCTGATTCACTAGTGTCTTTTAGGGAAGGAAATCTGCCGTCCTTACCCGGTCTGGCCCACATGTGACTCCAGAGCCACAGCAATGTGGTTGACTCTCAACTGCCCTTGGTCAGCGAGGGATGGGCAATAAATGCTGACCAGCCAGCAATGTTCATGTCCAACAAATAAAAAAAATCCACTCAATATTTGGTGCAGAGCTGGAGTTGATGTAAAGGCAAAAAGGAAGTCGCTTATAGCGGAACAGGCCGCTGTGTGTGACTATCGTTAGCAGCAGCTGTGAATCCTTCACTACCTCCCGTCTGCAGATAGGCCTGTGATAGGTTCATTTTGGAGAATTTCTTTCCCGCTGCCAGATCACTGATTGGCTCCTCTATGAGAGGAAGTGGGTACTGGTCCACACACAGCGCTGGGTTACTCTCACTTTAAAATCCTCACAGATTCTCACCGAGCTATCTGGCATCCTGGAGTACATTTGCGAACCCGCAGTGCTCTGCCAGCCTCTTCAGAGTTGCCACGGATTGCGCCGTGAACTCCCCTTTGAGTTGGTCTTGTTTGTAGAATCGAGAATGCGCAGCAATCATTAACGGCGTTGGAGTGAAGTGAGCCTTTAGTACCTCACACAATTCCTGGTAATTCTTCTCAGCCTCTTTATCCAGTTGTACCAGACGCCTCAAAACTGCAAAGGTTTTGCTCTCTGTGGTACTTAGGAAAACTGGAACCACCAGATCCTCGTCCACATTATTCCTCACCAGATAAGCACTGAAGTGCTCAGTATAAGGTATACAGCTCTCCGCCTCTTCATCGAAGGGGCCTACGGCCCCAAATCTGGCCGCCATTTTGTTTTTCTGCCAGCTGGAATTTTTCCTCCCAAACGAGTGTAGGCCTGAAGCCTCCTCCCACCATCACCGGCAGCAACATGCAGCCCGAGTCCCTTCAGTATCTGCTTCCCGAGTCCCCTCGCTGTCCGCTTCCCGAGTCCCCTCGCTGTCTGCTTCCCGAGTCCCCTCGCTGTCTGCTTCCCAAGTCCCCTCGCTGTCCGCTTCCCGATTCCCCTCACTGTCTGCTTCCCGAGTCCCCTCGCAGTCCGCTTCCCGAGTCCCCTTGGTGCCCGCTTCCTGGGTATCCACTCCCCAAGTCCCCTTGGTGCCTGCTTCCTGGGTATCCACTTCCCAAGTCCCCTTGGTGCCTGCTTCCTGGGTATCCACTTCCCAAGTCCCCTTGGTGCCTGCTTCCTGGGTATCCACTTCCCAAGTCCCCTTGGTGCCCGCTCCCTGGGTACCCACTTCCTGAGTCCCCTTGGTGCCTGCTTCCTGTGACATTTTTGGCCAACTCCCAGGTAAAGAACAAAAAACAGTGCAGCACAGGAACAGGCCCTTCGGCCCTCCAACCCTGTGCTGATCATGATGCCTGCCTAAACTAAAACCATTATATATTGAATGTTGGGGTATGGGGTGCAGACTGCCCCTTCAAGAGTGCAGGTCACGTGACCCGGGGGCTGCTCCAGTGTGGGACCCTGTTGGGCAGTCTTAGACCTGAGTGTGAAAGAGTGAACTCCTTCAGTAAACAGTAATATTCAAGCCTACCTCGTGATTCTTTATTCACCCTTAGACCAGAGAGGCGTACACTTATGGAGTATGCACTTCCCCTCCCATCCTATTCATGTATTGATCTAGTTGCCCCTTAAATGCCGCTATTGTACCTGTTCCCACCACTTCCCTGGGCAGCACGTTCCAGACATTCACCAAGTCCTACCTCCCTCTGAACGGACCATTCAAAATGAAGTCACGGCAATCAGAACACTCCTACCCATTCTGCGTGGGGAGGCCGCGCTGCGGTTCCTTTCCAGCGCTGTCCTACAAAGTCCCAGGGCGATGCCCATTGCCCTCCCACTGGACCAGAATGGAATGGCAGCAGGATGTGTAGGCCAAGAAGCCGCCTCACCGTTAGTTATCATGTATGCCTCTCGGGACTAAGGGTGAGTAAGGAATCACGAGATAAGCTTGAATATGACAATACTGGGAACTGTTTATTGAAGGTGTTCGTTCACTCATTAACACTCAGGTCTAAGATTGCCCACCAGGGTCCCACACTGGGAGGAACCCCCAAGTCACCTGACCTGCACTCTTAAAGGGGCAGTCCGCACCCCAAACCTCAGCATTCAATATATACAGATATATCACGCAATTGTGAACCTTTCACTCTTTGTTTTCTGGCCTCTTAAGAGTCTTGTTGTACAGATATTCCTGAGGGCCCAGAAACTAGGGAAGCATCAAGGCCCAGGATTCTTCTCCTGTTCCTGCTCCAGGGATAATGGAAATGGAGGAGACAAGACTTGAGCAAAAGAAACCATTTAGAATGGTACTTGCATGGAGGTCAATGGAGGTCAGGAAAGGAAGTGACATTGTCAGTACCTTGGTAGGAATAGAGTAGAGGGAGATTTTGAGATGAGCTTGCAGAGGGCGCGAGATAGGAGAGAAACTGCAGAAAGCTGCCAGTTCAGCACCCGGGAAGACGGGAGACTTGGGGATTTGATGAGGATTCGGCAAAGGCAGTTGAATAGATGGTTTTAATCTTAAGGTGGGATTTTCCAGGCCTCCTGCCATGTGTTTTCCTGCAGGGAGGTGGCTCGCCACTGACTGTCAGCAGGATCTTCCAGTCGCCGATGTCCTGCTGCCAGGGAACCCATCGCGGAGGTGGGGGGGTCATCTTCGGCAGGACAGGAAGATCCCGTTTGGTGGGGGGGGGGGGGAAAAGAGCTGGAAAATCATACCCTTAACATGAAAAATTCACAAGCTTCCCAGGTATTGCTGATAAAAAGGTACAGGGGAGAAAGATTTAAGGCAACTGTCACTTGGTGTTGAAGCAAAGAAACCTGTTCTTCCCTTCGTGAGGCTTTTCTGATTGTTCAGAGAATGATATAAACTCTGTATATCCAACGTTGTTTATTAGTGCCATTGGTGAGGCCTGGCAATGGATTACTTGTCTCTTCAGTTTAGCAAGACTCAAGAAAAGGAGGAGAAAATATCTCTGTGAAAAGTGGCGCAGACGGTTGACCTGCATGGCCAGTTTGCGGTGTGTAGCTTCAGGAAGGTTTGTTTTTAATGGCCTGATACTTATTCTGTTGTTGTCAGCAAGGCATTGTTTCATTGTCTCTCCTGTTTGGTCAGCTTCTGCAGGTACACACCATCTGTTCATCTCTTTTCAATTTTTCTATAGGCTAAACTAAACTTGATCCATTCACAATAATTAATCTTGGCTTCAGATTGCTGTTTTGACTTTATACACAACTATTGAGGTCATGAATTTCTATATTACCCCAACATAGAAGCAGCAGGATTGTGTGTGCGCCTTTCCAAGCAATACTGTCTATTGTAGTCTGATGTGAAATTAATGTCTCTCTGCAGGAAGGTGATACGGACGCACACTTTCTCTTTATGTTTCCAAATCTCCTCTCGTTACGAGTGAAATTAACGATGATGGTGATGCCTGCTGTTAGATCGTAAAATGCAATAAAGAGTACATTTGTACATCGTCTCTCTGCAGTACCGTTAATTTGCTATCTCTGACAAACACATGCAATAATTTAACATTTAATGCCCAACATTTGTATTTTAATGAAAGGGAATTAGCCGGCGATTCATGCGTCAAATGCATCATCAAATATTTGGGAACGGTGTTCTCAGTGTCACTGAAGTTCTTTAGTAGGTTTGAACAAAAACAAGTGATGAATATCTGACACATCAGGACAGAAGGTGTGTCTGATAAAGCGATCTTTCTTTCTGAAAAGGATGGCAGTATTTTTAAGGCTGACATTTCCTCAGCAGATGAATGAAGTAATGTGATGAGACATTGTGTGGTCTCGTTGATGTGATTGATTCCCGTCAACCTGCCTTGAACTTTGATTTATTTTGTTTGTTGCTTTCAAAATCTCCATCTGGTCCCGAATGGTTTCCTGTTTAACCCCATGTTTCCCCCTGATCCTGGTTTCAAACACCCACCACCAATGAACAGGATTATCTGTCTCATTTTCAGTAGTCCTCATCACATTAACATCTTCCTTTGCGAACAGATGGATCACTAGGACAAAGTACTGAGTAATTTGACTCCTGTTTGAGACGATAAACTTTCCAAATCAAACTAATAGAAATTAGTGTTCTATTTTCTCAAATCACATAGCTTCAACAAGTATAATGTATTCCACCTGAAACTGCAAAATAACATGGCTCCTGCCAACACGCGCACTCCTTCCCGGTGAGGAGTTTAATGAGAATTAATTTTTGACGCATCACATCTTTTCATTATCATAAATCAAATCATAAAATTGAATTTGCTGATTTAAACACAGTTTGAACTTTAATATTCACACTTTTCAACCAGATTTTACATGAACAATTACATGATTATTTTACAGCGTTCAAAAATGTACTTTTCTTGAACTGTGACACAAATGAGCAAGAACAACTCCATGTTGTTTATGGGATCTTGCTGTGTATCGATTGCTTCCCTTCAAAACAGTGACTGCATTTCAAAAGTACTCTGCGCGGGGTATGTTTGGATGTTTCTCAGATATCTGAGGAGGTGTTACATCAATGGAAGCCTTTCTAACCAGCAAACATAATGGGAATTCAGTTTCACTAACTGGACCGGTCACCAACATGTAATCTGGAGTGGAGCATAAACACCAGCTTGCACTGCTGGGGCTGAATGGCCTGTTTGTGCCACTTGTTAGATATATAGCACATTAGATTCCACAGAGAACAAACGCTAAATGTTGATTCACATTAAACCAAAATTACAGACAGAGGTTGCGGCACCTTCAGCCGGAAAGCGAGTCCGTGCTGTTCAGAGAATATTTTATTATGAAATCACGACTCTTGAGCCGATAGAAAAGATGTGAGCGTTTCCTGACAGAAATAAACCAGAGTATATCTGGTTATATCTGGGGGGGTGGTGGCATAAAGAACAAAGAACAAAGAACAATACAGCACAGGAACAGGCCCTTCGGCCCTCCAAGCCCGCGCCGCTCCCTGGTCCAAACTAGACCATTCTTTAGTATCCCTCCATTCCCACTCCGTTCATAGTGGCATTGTCACTGGATTAGTAATCCATAGTCCCAGCATAATGCTCTCAGCACCCATGTTTGAATCCCACCACTGCAGATGGTTAAATTTGAACTCAATTAAAAACCTGGAATTAAAAGTCTAATGCTGACCATGAAGCTATTGACAATTGTCAAAAATAACAGTCTGGTTCACCAATGTCCTTTAGGGATGGACATTTAAAATTTATTTATTAGTGTCACAAGTCACACTGCAATAAAGTTACGGTGAAAATCCCCTGGTCGCCACACTCCGGCGCCTGTTTGGGTACACTGAGGGAGAATTTAACATGGCCAATGCACCTAACCAGCACGTCTTTCAGACTGTGGGAGGAAACCCCACAGACACAGGGAGAACATGCAAACTCCATACAGCCAGTGACCCAAGCCAGGAATCGAACCCAGGTCCCTAACGCTGTGAGGCAACAGTGTTAACCACTGTGCCACCGAGCCGTCCTCACCCGGTCCGGCCTACGTGTGACTCTAGACCCAATGTAGTTGACTCTTAAATGCCCTCAGGGATGGGCAATAAATGCTGGCCCAGGCTGAGGAGATTCATTGCTTTCTCACCCAATCCCTGGTGTTAGGATTGCATTCTGGTCTTTCAGGTGTAATTGCTGACTTTCAGCACCAGAAGCCAGTGATTGTAATGACCGCAGCGGGGAATGGACAAGGTGCAAGAATAATGGTGACCAGTCCAGTTAGCAAAACTGAATGTTTGCCGGTTAGAAAGACTTGGATTGATGCAGCACCTCCTCGATATCTTAGAAACTTCCAAACATGCCCCACACGGATTACTTTTGAAATGCAGAAACCGTTTGGAGGGAAGCAATTTAGACACAGCAAGATCCCACAAACAATATGTTGAGTGGTCAGCTGATCAGTTTCATTGGAGGTGTTGGCCTCTTTTTAGGTCAAACCAAATAAACAAACTCAGATTAAGTCAGGACAAAGTAAAAGGGGCAGCTCCCCAAAAAGGAGGGGGAACAGCCCGAACAGAAATCAATGAGGGAAAACTATTTGTCACAAAACCAGGAGGATTTTTAACATTTGTCTAAACTAAATCCCATTCATTGAGCAACTAATAGTGCAGCAGCAGCCCATTATAGACTCAAATGGCAGCTCGGTTTCTGAGCTCAGGGCCTGAGTGTAGGCCGCAAAAAACCCATATTCTTTCCATTTAAAGATGAAAGCGCTGCCAGCTGCCACATGAACTTCACTAACTAGATAATATATAAAATTTCAACGTGGTGTCAGTGCTGTTACAGAGGAACCTTTAAACATGGCCTTGCCATACAGGATGTAAGTTTCAAATGTGTTTTGCAATAATAACTTTCCACTGGCTTAGAGTTTGCAGTTTATGAATTATCCATTAATTTTTTGCCTGCTAACAATTAGCGGGGATTCAGAGTTGTTTGGGCTGGTTAGATGGTTAAGATTTCAATTCCCATCTGGGTATTGAAGTCTGAACATCACAATCTCATTACAGCAATATCTCCAACAGCATTCAGGCTTGGGCAACTAGGGATGGATAATAAAAGCTGGTCTAGCCAGTGATGCTCACACCCTGTGGAAAAATAAAAACATTACAATATAAAGCTGCTGTGATGTCAGCACTAACTTTCTATTATGCGATTAACTGTGAAGCACTAAAATAAATAATGAAAGGTATATTCTGTGTGCTGACACATTTAAACAGCTGTGCACATACAGGAGGAGATGGTAATGTAGAGGAAATGGTAACGTAGTGGAAATGTCTCTGAACTAGTTATCCAGCGGTCTAGGCCAATCTCTGGAACAGGAGGAGTTCCAATCCAATCAGTGCACTCTCAAAATTGAGGCTGGGTGGGGAAACTGCCCCTAATTGGCTGCTTATAAGGACCTCAGTTAGGGATAGAGCTGTCTTTGGCCTTGCCTTCCCAGTAGGGAATTCACAGGAACCCTGCCAGTGGGGGCCTGAAGTTCTGCCTTAGTATTTTTGAGCAGTTCCAATCTTTTAAATATCTACTTTTAATTCTATCCAATTTCTCTGTTATATTAACTGATGTACGCGGGCAGGATTCTTATATTAACTGATCTGGATATCGAGAAAGGGAAACTTATTCGATTACACAGCTTTGTTAGCACTTTATTTCCTGAAAATTAAAAGTCTTTATTTTCTGCTAGAGAAGTCACTGAAAAGTCATTAGTAATTTTTATTTTCGATGTTAGTAATCTTCTGGACTCTCCTCTTTTCTAGTGACCTATGGAATGACCAGTTCAAATGCCTATTACTACACCAAGGTCATGTCAAACCTCTTCCTCTCTACTGCAGGAGATACAGGGGTCACCTTTCAGACTATCCACAACATGGCTGACTTCTGGACTGTGAGTAGAACTCAATGAACCCAGCACAATACATTTCTGTTATAACATTGCAATCTGCCTGGCATAGTAGGTGAGAGATTACAATGTTACTTAATAATGTCTAACGCACCAAAATATTCAGAATAGACATTTGGTGAGTTTGCAGAAGACTTTTCTTTCGGAGCCTCATGTTTTAGTGAATAAGTTACCATGAAATGAACAGTTTTAACAAAATTTTAACAAAATGTAGGTAAATGTTTAAATTCTTTGTACTGAACAAAAATCCCTGCACAGACTGTAAAAGGACTTAACAAACCCAAGAAACTATCAATTGTTGGTGTTCCTCATAAAGTTGAAAGGCTTCAACCACCTTGTAATATTCTAAGATATACTTTTACAGCTGTCATTGGATTCAGAGCTCACATTACAGCAAACAGATGTTTTCTTTTTAAATACAATTCACTTTATCAAAGGGTTTTCATTCACGAAATGTGTACATTTGGGCTGCTGCAAAGGAGGCAGAGTCATCAGTTCTACAATGCTGCCTCATTGTTTGAATGGAGTGAACCATTATGTCCATGTTGACCTGATGGGCTCTAGTTTCTGAGCTAAGCCCTGTGCCAGGTTGGTGCTGGACATCTCTGTATTCCTCAGCATCAATGAGCCAAGGATTTCACTGTGTGATCCATCAGTGGTCTTCTGTAGGATGGCCTAATGAAGCCCTTGCTGAGTCCTCTGCAGCAGAACCCATGTGTGCCCTTGCCCTCCAGTGAGCTGGCACCTGTGCCATCCTTGTTCACTGTCCTGTGTTTGTTCAGAAGGAACACTTCAAAATGCAGCTAATGAAAATACAACAAAACTTACTCCAAATTATAAATCAAAGAAAGAGTTTAAGAAACATCATTACTCCAAACGTGGGGCCTCACCCTGGGCCACTCCAAGCTCCCCACAATTCTACATACTTCCTTATTCATAGTGAATCAGCTGGTCAGCTGACTATTACATCACTATGATTGGTTCTATGTTTTACTGGGTCAGCTGACCCTTGCATCTTATTCCCATTGGTCACATTACATCCAATACAAAGTTGTCACTGGTTAGATTCAAACAAATTCCCTTTGTTTCTTTTTTAAAAGTTTCAAAATAATTTAAGGCAACCATCCTCCAGTATTCTTAATAACTTTCCAGCATCTGCACCCTTTGTAAAACAGTCAGATACCTGTAGATTTGCACCAACCCAGTTAAATTTGGAAACTTCCTTGTTTTCCAGCATTTGTTTAATGCTGGCCAAATCAATTCTTACTCACTTTTCTGTTCCACTTTTGTTGAGTGAACATTGTCCATATAACACTCAGTTGGTACTTTCTTACCCAATGTGCCCATAAAAAATAATTCTGTTAATGAGTCAGATAAATATATCCCCATATTCAACATCTCCACTAATGCTCGGGTTTCAGCCGTCAATGTGCTTTTGACGACCTTTTTATTTTCTTTGCTTCCCAGGCCACTGGGAACATTTTCCTTCCTTCCCTACCAGGAATATTATGAATCCGGAACCGCTGGAATTTCCATCTGGTAGATTGGCATGTGAAGCATCATTAAACACAACCAACTTCACATCTTCCGGTTCTCCTAGTGCTGGGAATTTAATTACACATTCCTCTAATTTTAACTTTTGTAATGTTTGATTAGCCTGCAAGATCTGACTGTGGTGCGCCTCAACATATTACTGAGCTCTAGAACATTATAGGTCCCATCTGGTCTTGTCTGTGTGCGTAGCCAATTTAGCTGTCCCATCATACTCCTCAACAATTCTGTTTCTTTTTCATTGGCCCGTTCCTCTTTTCCCATCGACCTTTCTCTGGTGACGAGAATGGGATCAATACTGTTTAGATATCCCTGTTGAATCACCACTCTCCACATCATGGCTCATCGTTATACCAGATGTATTTGTCGGATATCAAGACCAAGATATCGAAAAGCACCAACTGCTTGACTCCCTCCTTTAAATTCTGTTTTCAGCTTCTCAGTCACCATTTCTCAGATTCTTCTGTGCCTCCCCATGGGAAATCATCCACATGCATCACAAAAATCCCAGCTAATTTTCCCTTAGCCTTCCAGTAAAACATTGCTGGATCTGCTTTTAACTGGACACAGCCAGTCTTCAGTAATACAGATCGTACAGAGAAATACCAAACCCTTGATGCATCACTTAACCCATATACACATTTGTTCAATTGCCACAAATGTTCCTGTGTATTACCTGCTTCTTTGGGTGGCCTCAAAAAAACCTCTGAAATGTTTCGCCCTGCAGAAATGCTGCTTTGATAGCTATTGATTTACACATCCAATTATTAGATGCTAGAACAAAGAAAAGAAATTGTCACTTTCCCTGCTGTGGGTGAATCAACCCTAATGTCTCTCCCATCCAAATGTTCGTCATACCCACGGGCTACTAATCTGGCTTTAGCTTTATACGTTCCATCTTGCAAAACTTTCTCTGTGCAACCCCACCTATGGGACAAAGCAGGCTGCCCTTAATCTGGTGCCTCGGTGTACACTCCAAACTCTTCCCAACTGTCCAGCTTTGTTTGGCCTCTCTTACTTCTGCGAGCTCCATTTTGTTTGGGGCTATCAATACTTCCTTATCATGGGGGCTTCTACTCCTATTCCTATCATTGGTTTGATTCCTAGCCTTCCTCGTTAAGCTCCAGCCTCTATTGCCGTGTCTGTTTCTGTCAGGGCTACTCTGACTGCTGTTCTCTGTTGTGTCACCTTAGGTCACAGATTTGTGATTTTTTTTCCTGGGTTCATGAATGTTTACTGTCTCATCCACAGGACTTGGGTCTCTTTTTTGTTTCCATCTGTCCACCCCATTTTCCAAATCTATAGCTTTGATTCTTGCCCTTGCTCTTGGATGTTGAGCCAGTGTTTGCACTTTCCTGAGGCCTTTGCTGCTTTCCCGATTATAGTGGCTTCCCTCCACTGCCTTGACCCTTTGGGTATGTACGATACCACTGTGCCTACTTTGGGTAGCTGAACTTTTGAAGTAGCAGCTTCATTCCCCTGCTTCACTGGTACTTTATCAACAGATTCCCTCTCATCTATTGTTGACAGATCCTCATAATAGCTCAGCGTATGTGCATGTGAGGTACAAGGTGCCTCCTGTACTTCGTTTACATGCTCCAAATTCAAACCCAAGTTCCACTATCGAAGAATGGGCTGGCACTGTCTGGTTACCGTGTTGTACTACAACTACCTTGCCGTCGGTTCCTATCACTTTCCCGGGCCCTTTCCACTCTATTTTGCCCTCTTTTATAGTAGACCTTACCCCCTTTCTCAAAGTATACCCCCGATGGTCTTATACGATGCAATAGGGCCTTTATCTGTTCTGAAACCCCAGCCTTAATGAAGGCCTTTCTCCCTGCATGGATAGCATTTAAGTATGCAGAAAACATGGAGCGAATGCCTGTCCCTTCTAGCGCTGGGGGAGCATCTGTTAATACTGACAGCAACTTTAGGTTCCTCCCAAATACCAACTGGTGTGAACTATAAACCCCACCATTTGTAACAAATTTTTTGCATACACTGCCTATGCTAATGCAACCTGCAATTTACAGACCAGTTGACGCGCCAAAATCTTGTGCAATATGTCATCTATAAACGCTTGATTTCTTTCAGAGGCCATTACTGAATGGGATCTCTGCTGCAGCGTGCAGTATTACAATATTTAAATTTTCACATCTTGAAAATCATCATTTGCGAATTCGCCCCATTGTCCATCAAATTTTGACAGTGGCCCCAATCCAGTGGGTCATAATTTTATCTATAATAGTCTTTTTATCTTTGCTGTAAATCACCGTGGATATGCTAAACCGGGTGGCCATGTCCACAAAGTGCAATAGATTGACGCCTCTGTCCTTGTCCCATATCTTTAGATCCATCGTCACTACATCATTGAAATCTCGTGAGAGTGGTAGACTCACAACTGGACACAGGGGTGTCCTCCTATATTTTATGCAAATTTCACACAGTTGATATTTGTTTTATGAGATCATTATATCCTTTGTCCAGCACACCTGCATCCTGCAGCAGTGCTCTGTCTCTTGGTGCTGGATGACCAAACTGCTTATGGAGTTTCAGAATAATCTTCTTTTTGTCCATCATGCGGTTGTCTGTTAGCGACACTAATGCTTCATGAATCCTTTGGTCTGATCATTTCGGTTTGCTTAAAGGAAGACAATAATCACCAGATCGTGTAAAATGTAGGTCCACAGTTTTTCCCAAATACCACAGCTTTATCCTGTTTCAAATCAATGGTCATCTGAGCTTTCTTCAATCGCAGACCTGCTTAACAACAAAGGTATATCACTGGAAACTACATCTGTACTTATAAATAAACTGATTCCCTCAATCATACAGGGAAGTATCTCCTTTCTGGAGGATGTTAGAGTGTTGTCATCTCCAAATCTAAAGCAGGTGGAACTATTATGTTCTTTTACTTCCTTTCAGTCTTTATGATCAAGAGATCCTAAACAACAATCTTGGCTGCAGACAGTGGATGTACATCCAGTATCTAAAACAGCTCAGTTGAAAGAGTCTATCATCAGGACGCTCATTATGGGATTCAACTTTTCTGCCACCGAAACAATGCCTTCCTGGTCCTTATCCTCGTCACTGTCGGTTTCCACGTATTCTGTGCCACATGTAGTTTCAAAGACACTATTCTTTTCGGGCAGTTTATAATGGAGCGGTATGGGGAATCCCAATGGAAACAGTGATTCACAATCCCTTGAGCATTCCTTCGATTTAAAGTCTTTTATCAGTTTCCCATGTGCGTCTTTTCCCATTTTCAAATTTTTTTTTTTCCGGTTTCAACACTAGGTCTGTTATGAGCGGAACTGTCTCTGTTTAAAGAGCCGTGTGTACCATTTGGTCTGACATTCGGCTGAGTCACCATTGACTCCTCCGTACTGGGCACAATGCATTCCGGTCTGTATTGAACAAGGTGGCGGGGAAGGATTGTTTCCCAAAAAACTTCTTTAATGATGCTGCCATTTGATCAAAGAG
The DNA here is from genome assembly GCF_964213995.1 of Mustelus asterias. Taxonomy (NCBI): domain Eukaryota; kingdom Metazoa; phylum Chordata; class Chondrichthyes; order Carcharhiniformes; family Triakidae; genus Mustelus; species Mustelus asterias. Next base: position 61,248,259 of record NC_135811.1, read on the forward strand.
GGGTTCTGTTCCCCTTAATTGTATTCCAGTCATTACTAAATGAGTATCCATGTGCGATAGACATGCACAGTCCAACAACTCAAAGGCCAATACTGCATCTGGAAACTCCAAATTAAATTTCATTAGCCTGTTACAGCCCCTATCAAAATCCATGCTATATTCTACCATGGACTGGGTATCTTGTCTCCTAATCCTGTCAAACATCACCCATCCTTCATAATTCTCCAAGAACTCATCTTTTTGGTAGAACTTATCTAAGTATTGTAGCAGGAACTGTAGCCCTTCTTCTCTAGTTAGGGCATCTGCCGCCTAATCGGAAAATACTTTGCTTCTTACCTTGCTCCTAAGCGGAAGTGACAAAGCTAATGCCATACCTTGCTTTTTTTTCCCCTCGGTATTGTGGTGACAAGGGTCCACATTTCCACCTCTGCCTTCCATTGCCGATATGGTTCGGCATCTGAAAAGACAGGGGGACAGTCCAATCCCACCGGTTTACTTCTACCTCCTGCCATGGTTGTAGCACTTATTCAAAAACAAACACCAAGTTACAATGGGTTTTCCTCTGCTACCAATGTTTCATCAGAAGTAACTCTTCAAAATGCAACTAATGAAAATACAACAAAACTTACTCCAACTTATAAATCAAAGAAAGGGGTTAATAAGGAAACATCATTACTCCAAACTTGGGGCCTCACCCTGGGTTAATCCAAGCTTCCCACAATGCTACATAGTTCCTTATTTATAGTGAATCAGTTGGTCAGCTGACTATTACACCACTCTGATTGGTTCCATGGTTTACTGGGTCAGCTGACCCTTACATCTTGTTGCCATTGGTCACATTACATCCAACACAAAGTTGTCACCGGTTACATTCTAACATCCTGGCTGCAGGCCATTCCCCTGCTCAGTGTCTCATTACTTACAGCAGTAAAGGCTGCCTGCCTAAAATCTATCCCCAAGACACACCAAGGAGCTGAGCTGATGGCTGCCAGTGTGTTCCTTCATTATTACTTTCTTTTCAGTCTTCCTCCACTGCCTGGCCAGGCTGAACATGTTGGGTTTTTAAAAAAACGCTAGCGTAATTCTGTAGTGAGGCAATCATATAAAATATGAGCAGAAGTAGGCCATTCGGCCCCTGGAACCTGCTTGCGATTCAATAATATCATGTCTGACCTATTTGTGTTTAGAGTTCCACATCCCCATCTACTTCCAATAACATTTGATTCCCTTTCCGAACAAGAATCTATCTACCTCCACCTTGAAAACATTGTGACTCCGCCTCCACCTCCTTCTGAGTCAGAGTTCCAAAGTCTCACAACCCTCTGTGAGAAAACATTTCTCTTCATCTCTGTGCTATAAGGTCACCCCTTAATTTTAAAACAATGCCACTTCATTCTGGACTCACCCACAAGAGGAAATATCCTTTCCACGTCCTTCTTTTCGCGATCATTCAGGATCTTGTATACTTTAATCAATCCATCCCTCACTCTTCTAAACTCCAGTGGAAACAAGCCCAGTCTGTCCAACTTATCCTTATAAGACAACCCACTCATTCCAGGTATCAACCTAGTAAACCTCCTCTGAACCACCGCCAATATATTTACATCCTTCCTTAAATAAGGAGACTAAAATTGCACACAATATTCAGGATGTGGTCTCACCAGTGCCCAGTATAACTGAAACACATTCTTATTTTTATATTCAATTCCTCTAGTAATAAATGATTAGCATTGCATTAGCCTTTGTAATTACTTGCTGTATCTGCACGTTAACTTCTTGTGACTCATGCATTTGAATACCCAGATCCCTCTCCACCTCAGAATTCTACAATTGTCCTCCATTAAAGTAATACTCTGCTTTTTTATCCTTCCTGTCAAAGTGAATAACTTCACATTTTCCCACATTATACATCATCTGTCAAATTTTGCCCACTCTGTCTGAATACTCCTTATGTCCTTTTCACAGAATAACTTCCTATCTATCTTTGTGTCATCTGCAAATTTATCTACATGCCTTTTCTCCCCTCATCTAATCATTGATAAAAGTTGTGAAATGTTGAGGTCCCCTATGGAATCCTACTCATCACCTGCTGCCAATCAGAAAAAGACCCATTTATGCATACTCTCTGTTTTCTGTCAGCTAGCCAATCTTCAATCCAGGCTAATATATTATTCCTTACACCATGAATTTTTATTTTTCGCAAGAACGTCATCAAATGCCTTCTGGAAATCCAAGTACAGTACATCTACAGGTTGCCCTTTATCTACAGTGCATATGACTTCTTCAGAGAACTCCAACAAATTGGTTAAAACGTGGGCCACAATTCTCCAAAAATGAATCAAAATGCTGCGGCCGGTGGAAAAACCGGAGTGTTTTGGCTTTCCGCTGACAGTGCTGGCCAGGTGCATTCAACTACTCTCTGGTTGCAAAAAGTCCCCAGTGTGAAATACGCTAGCAAGCTCGGCTTCACTGAGATCTGGTGAAGCCGGATACGATGCCAGCCTCCCCTCCTTCCCCCACAGACATTGCTATGTCAATGCCAGGCTTGGCACTGCCACCTGCCACTGTGGCAGAGACACCCTAGCAGTGACGGGTGTCACTGCCAGGGTAGCAGTGGCAAGAGGTAGAGCCAGGGCACTGTCCAGCCATGTACCTAACCACCCAGTGACTCCAATGGCCTCCGTGAGAATATCTCTTTATACCATCTATGGGCGTGGCATGGTGTTATTCACGGGTCCTAGGAAATATCAGGAGTCATCGGGGCTAATGGAAATATGGAGTTGGTAGGTGTGAGGGCAATGCAGAGTGAGGTGTAGGGTTCTTCTCACCACCCATTTATAGACCTGTGCCATGTCCCAAAGAAGATGGGCACTCTGACCTATCGGCTTCTGCCCCCCTCCTGCATCCAGAGGTGAAAGTCCCAAGTCCAATCCATCTTTTCTTCTGTGTTAAAATCGTGTGGATTGGCACTGGCCTGGAGAAGGCGGGATCACAGCATCAGGACATAGCCTGAAGCATGATTCCCAGATCCGAGGTGAAAGCCCTGGCCAAATCATCCAGCTGTGTGGCTTCTCCCTCACTGCCCCTGATGTCTGTGCCATTCTCCAGCCCTACGATTCCATGCAGGGTGGGCACCCTCCGCTCAGGGAAAGTGGCTTCAGTGTAAAAGCTCAAATGTCTGCGCTATTGCCTGGACACTTACTGCATTGCTGTTTGTGAGAGCTTGTTCTGTGCGGATTTCCTGCAGTGACTGCACCTTGTTAAATGCATTTCATTGACCGGGTCATTGTGAATGATGTAATCTGAATGCAAGTTATTTCATTTCTTTGAAAAATTCAATATATTAATTGCTCACAATATGTAGCTAATTGGAAATCCAGATGTGCTAATTGCATTTCTGATCAGTAAATAATAAAGGTATAAATGACATGTCACTGGGTATGCAGTTTCGATACACACATTCACACAGTTCATGAATGTGTAATTGAATCATTATTAATAAAATGTTGAGACAAATAGCAGTGAGTGATTTTTGATGAGTGATTGAAACGTGGCTGATCTTTGTAAACATCTCCGTCTGAATGACATTTTTACCCATATTGAGTGGTTTCAGTGAAAATGGCTATGTGTGATTGGTTAAAATTAGGTAACTGCAGTGCCATTACTGTATGAACCATTTCTGTAGAACAGTGAATTAATCTATATTTTGGAGCTTTTAGTTATTAAATATTAATGCTAGAAAAATTCAAACTAGCATAAGACCATAAGATATAGGAGCAGAATTAGGCCATTCGGCCCATCGAGTCTGCTACACCATTCAATCATGGCTGATATGTTTCTCATCCCCATTCTCCTGCCTTCCCCCCGTAACCCTTGATCCCCTTATTGATCACAAACCTACTTCTCTCTTTTTTAAAGACACTCACTCAATGACCTGGCCTCCACAGTCTTCTGTGGCAAAGAGTTCCACAGATTCACCACTCTCTAGCTGGAGAAATTCCTCCTCATCTCAGTTTAAAGGAGCATCCCTTCACTCTGAGGTTGTGCCCTCGAGCAGTGCTGGATAATGTGAAAATCACTGAATTCCTGACAGCCTGTGTTTCTAAAGTAGCAGAAGGAAATTTTAAATGGAATTCTAAATTAATTCAATCAAATGTGGAATGATTGGATTCAATACATGAACTGTCGGAATGTCCTGTCACGCTGGTCAGCAGTACCAGTAATTCCCTACTCCCTCCCCACTCCTCACCTGAGGTGGGTTACTCGACAGAACCAAAAATACCACCAGTCAGAATGATTAGAATTGTCTTACTCCTGGAGCATTGATAGTGAGTGAGAAATGAGATGGGCCTCACTCACTAACCCACCGGGATTCCTCTTGGATCAGGGAGGTTATCACTGCAGACATTACTGAGTAGTAATCTGTGTTCCAGTTACTCCATTGTGATTTAGTAATGTAAAGAAGATTTTGAAACGATAGACAGTGTGTTGTCGCCGCGGGCTGTTTGATATAACTGTTTGATTTCCTATTCAGTATGCACAGGGCCCATTGCTGAATGGATTGTACTGGACCAAGTGGTACAATGGCGATTCATTTGTCCACGGTCCTCGATCCTTTATTTACTATGAGAATATGCTCCTGGGCGTTCCCCGTATCCGGCAAATCAAAGTGATGAATAATTCCTGTGTGGTTCACAAGGACTTTCGGAAAGACATCAGTGGATGTTATGACATCTACACAGCAGACACTGAAAAGAAATCTCCAATCAAAAATGGGACAGCGTGAGTGTATTTACTAAACGGGGATGGGGGTGGGAGTGCTGTGCTGCATTGTCCTGGCTATTGGCTGTACTATATCTTGTTATATTTCCACCACCCCCCCCCCTCCCCCCCCGCCCTTAGAGAGACATTTACTCCGTACTGGTGTACACCAGCACCACAGGGTAATGAGTTATATAGTCATTACTCCTGTTTCAGCTTGTCAGGATGTTTATCTGCAGGACACAGAATGGAAAACTTGATGTTTCTTTAACTAAAGTATACCCACACACATTTTTCATCAAAATTGGAACTCTGGCTTATCTTTCCCTCTCTTACCCCGGGCACTATGATCAGTTGAAATGCTTGTACTATCATTCCAGGTGAGACCAGCTTAGTCAGTACAGTTCAGGGTTCAAACCTAGATCTCCCCAGGTCATCTTAGAATAAGAATCCCTACAGTGCAGAAAGAGGCCATTCAGCCCAACAATCCCAGCCAGGCCCTATCCCCGTAACACAACATATTTATACTGCTAATCCCCTTGACACTAAGGGGCGATTCAGCATGGCTAATCAATTTAACATGGAGTCATAGAGGTTTACAGCATGGAAACAGGCCCTTCAACCCAACTTGTCCATTCCGCCCTTTTTTTTAACCACTAAGCTAGTCCCAATTGCCCTTGTTTAGCCCATATCCCTGTGTACCCATCTTACCCATGTAACTGTCTAAACGCTTTTTAAAAGACAAAATTGTACCCGCCTCTACTACTGCCTCTGGCAGTTTGTTCCAGACACTCACCACCCTCTTATGTGAAAAAATTGCCCTCTGGACCCTTTTGTATTCTCCCCTCTCACCTTAAACCTATGCCCTTTAGTTTTAGACTCTCCTATCTTTGGGAAAAGATGTTGACTATCTAACTGATCTATGCCCCTCATTATTTTCTGGACCTCTATAAGATCACCCGTAAGCCCCCTACGCTCCAGGGAAAAAAGTCCCAGTCGATCCAGTCTCTCCTTATAACTCAAACCATCAAGTCCTGCTTGCATCCTAGTAAATATAATAGAATAGAATCATAGAATCACTACAGTACAGAAAGAGGCCATTTGGCCCATCGAGTCTGCACCGACCACAGTCCCAACCCCCATATCCCTACATATCTACCCTCTAACCTACACATCTCAGGACACTAAGGGCAATTTTTAGTATGGCCAATCAACCTAACCCGCACATCTTTGGACTGTGGGAGGAAACCGGAGCACCCGGAGAAAAACCCACGCAGACATGAGGAGAATGTGCAAACTCCACACAGACGGTGACCCAAGCCGGGAATCGAACCCAGGTCCCTGGAGCTGTGAAGTATCAGTGCTAACCACTGTGCTACCGTGCCGCCCCATCTTTTCTGCACTCTTTTCTGCACTCTTTTTCTAGTTTAATAATATCCTTTTTTATAATAGGGTGACCTAACCCGCACATCTTTGGACTGTGGGAGGAAACCGGAGCACCCGGAGGAAACCCACACAGACACGGGGAGAACATGCAAACTCCACACAGTGACCTGAGGCTGGAATTGAACCCGGGTCCCTGGTGTTGTGGGGCAGCAGTGCTCACCACTGTGCCACCGTGCTGCCCCATGTTTCATAATTTGGTACATTTACTAAGTAATAACAGAGAAGCAACCACATTCCCATTTCAAGGATGTGCCCTAAATAAACAATCCGTCACTTCCCAGTGAAGGTAGGGGGCTGGGTTCTATTGTGTGACTGTTGGTATCCAGCCCCACAGTGAGAGAGAGGGCTATAATACCGAGAGGGTTGACTCTCTGCTACCCTCTAGGAAGTCTCTACATGAGGCACCTCACCTCACCATATGATCCCTGTGGGTTATCAGTGAAATAACAGAATGGTGTAAAACAGTCATGGCATTAAAATTAGCCTATACTTAATCATATCAGCTAATAAACAAGACATCTACAGGCAAACCTATCTTGATAGATTAATTGATTCAACAAGCATGTAAAATTGTTGAGAAGGTGGGATTAGGTTTGTCAAGGTTGAGTTTTGGATTTAAATTAAAGTAAATGAATAATTTTATTGTTAGCCTCAGGCCGACAATATGACCAAATTATTAGTGAATTCTGAGAAAGCCGGAAAGCTCTTTCTGACGACAGGTGATCTTCATCTTGTCCACATTTGGAAACTGAACCTCCAACTCTGATCTTGTGGCTCAAGTTCCTTTACTCCACGATTAACAGCTGTGCCTTAAGCTGCCGAGACCCTAAACTCTCAAACTCCCTCCCTAAACCACTCCTCCTTCAGATGCTCATTTAAACCTACTTCTGAATTTTGGGTCACCTGTCTGAGTGTCTCCTTTGGTTCAGTGTCAATTTATATCCCATCAATTTCCTAGGAAATACCCGATTTTACTGGATTAAAGATGCTTTGTAAATGTGGGTTTTTTTTTGTTTTCTGATTTTTCAATCTATTTCAGAATTCTTGTCCTCATCTACAAATTCCTCCAGAGCTTTCTTCCACTCTCCCTCTCTAACCTGAAACAACTTCATGAACCTATGACTATAAAGTCATGTTGCAGCTTTATAGAACCTTAGTTAGGCCACACTTGGAATATAGTGTTCAATTCTGGTCGCCACACTACCAGAAGGATGTGGAGGCTTTGGAGAGGATACAGAAAAGATTTACCAGGATGTTGCCTGGTATGGAGGGCATTAGCTATGAGGAGAGGTTGGAGAAACTTGGTTTGTTCTCACTGGAGCGACGGAGGTTGAGAGGAGACCTGATAGAAGTCTACAAGATTGAGAGGCATGGGCAGAGTGGATAGTCAGAAACTTTTTCCCAGGGTGGAAGAGTCAATTACGAGGGGGCACAGGTCTAAGGTGCGAGGGGCAAGGTTTAAAGGAGATGTACAAGGCAGATTTATTACACAGAGGGTGGTGGTTGCCTGGAACTTGTTGCCGGGGGAGGTAGTGGAAGCGGATACAGTAGTGACTTTTAAGGGGCGTCTTGACAAGTACATGAATAGGATGGGAATAGAGGGATATGGTCTCCGGAAGGGTAGGGAGTTTTAGTTAAGTCAGGCAGCATGGTCGGTGCAGGCTTGGAGGGCCAAAGGGCCTGTTCCTGTGCTGTAATTTTCTTTGTTCTTTGAACCATCCTTAGCCTTTAGTTCCTCTGCCTCTGGCCACTGCTCTCAATGTTTCAGTTGTTTAATGTAGGAGTATAGTCAGAATCTTGGTTGACAGACACAGATCTGGATTGAGGTTATCAGTCAGATGGGCAAAGCGTTGATACTGGTTTACCCAGGAGCCATTTGCTGTGTCCACTTTTGTCCTCGCTTTGTATAATACTCTGTGAGATTTTGGATTTGGGAACAGGCGACATAACATTGGAATGAGACAAAAGTAAGGACTTTGATATCCAGTGAGGAAAGCTGTAAAAAATTTCAGGAAGATGTAACTAGGTTAGTGGATGGACAAAAAGGTGAGAGAGGCTGTGGGAAAGTTGGCAGGAGGATCAGTTTGGTTTGTAAGAGCAAAGATTATGCACAGTCATGTTTTGTCAAATAGTCTTTTTGTGTTGTGAGTTTCTATGGGTCTGTATAGTTCCCACTCTTTGGAACTCCCTTCCTAATCCCTGCCCATTTTACCCTCTCTCCTGCCTGAAGAACCTTTGAATATCGATCAATCCAAGCAGACCTTGCATCATTTCACAGAACTCTTCCTATTTATATTTTCTGCGAAGATACTTGAAAAGATTTCTGTGTTGAAGGCACTATTTAAATCCAAATCTGATTCATCTTCAATGTGATCTTTGTCCAGGTGGATTTATTATTCTGAGTCAGAACTTGGAGGTTCCTCTCACTGGGGTAAACTAACCGTCTACAGCGGCTCTGGCTATTATCAAGACCTCAAGACGAAAGTGGATGAAAGTGCTGTAATTCTACAAGATCTGAAGGACAGTCTGTGGCTGGATAGAGGCACCCGCGCAGTTTTCATTGATTTCTCAGTGTACAATGCTAACATTAATCTCTTCTGTGTTATAAGGTAGGTTATACAGAAACAAATCCCCCCTGAGAACAGAAATCTTACACTGCAGTTTAGATTGGGATTGAAAAGTGTGCAGTTTATTTCAATTACTCAATCCCCTCACTCAAGGTCAATCGTGGAATGATGACAAGACTTTCTGCCTTGCAAGCCAATATCTGCTATATCCGCATTGTGTCCATGTAGGAGTAGATAACTGCACATATCGATAGTCACACCTTCCTTCCTTGCTGCCTGGCCAACTGCCCACTCTCCTCCCTCCCTTCCCTTCTGTTACTATGGTTTTCCTGTTGTATTTAAAACTATCGTTCCCCTCAAGTAGCCAAACAAAGTAACAGAGTGGTTTCAAGATGAACTTTACTACAGCCATCTGTGGGACCCTGAATGTCCATTCAGAGTGAAAAATTCAGAAATACAAAGGCAATTAAAGTCTCATCTTCGATTACAAGTAATTAGCATATACCAATGACAGAATAGGAGTTGTCTCCATCCAATCATAAAAGGTTACATCATGTGAAAGTACAGTTTTTAAAACCAATCACCTTGCACTTGCTTAATTATAATATCCAATTGACGTGAGGTTTTTACTTGCCTCAATTGAGTACTGTTTTCCCTTATCTTTAGGCAGTCCAACTGTTCCTGGTTATTAGAACATGTTATTAGAACATGTCCAATGCATAAATCCAACTGTTCCTGGTTATTAGAACTTGTCCAATGCATAAATCTGATGTAATGAGCTCTGCCCAAACTAATGACCTTGGTGTCTGTGATGGTTCTTATAAGAAGACCTTGTTTTTCATAGCAGCTTGTACGATTTTTTAACTTGTGACTATTAACCCTGTCACCTTCCTACATTGAAATATGTTAAATTTGAATATTGAAAGGGGGCTACAGAATGGAAAATCAGAAGGGAGTTTTGTTACTGGATTCTCTGTCTGCCTGGTCTGCTCTGGAAATGGGTCTCCCACCTTCACTGACAGATAAAAGATGAACCAACATCTGGAGGTGAAAGATTTCTATGTATGCTGTTCAAGAAAGGAAGAAGAAAACAGCAATACAGGCTTGTTAGTAATCACAGGGAAAATGCTTGAATCAACCATTAGGATTGTGGTATCAGGACAAGTAGAAATATTTTTCTCAGTGGCACAAGGCATTGTGCCATTCATTGGTGACAGGATCTTCTGATCCCACTACTGTCAATGGGAATTCTCTAGGAAGCCATCCCACACCACTGGGCATGTGTCGTCTGCGGAACCAGAGAACCCGGCCAGTGTGAACAGCTGGAGAATTCCAGCCTATATCTCTTTGCAGTCTCTGTCCTCGCAGCTTACATTTGCACTTCACTTTGTATTGCCAGAAAACGTAGCCTTTTTGTCTAGGTTATTGATCTATAAATAGCTAAAGTTCCAGCAACGATCTTTGCAGCACTCCGCTAGCTATAGCCTGCCAACCTGAAACTTCCCTGGTAGTCTCTACTTCTATCTTTGATCAATCCTCCATCCATGCTTATATATTATTGCCAACTCCATGAGTCTTTGTGTGGCATCTTATTGAAAGATGCACAGGTTCAGCACGGTGGCACAGTGGTTAGCACTGCTGCTTCACAGCGCCAGGGACCCGGATTCAATTCCCGGCTTGGGTCACTGTCTGTGCGGAGTTTGCACATTCTCCCCGCATCTGCATGGGTTTCCTACGGGTGCTCTGGTTTCCTCCCACAGGTTAGGTTAATTGGCCATGATAAATTGCCCCTAAGTGTCAGGGGGACTAGCTAGGGTAAATACATGGGATTACGGGATAGGGCCAGGGTGGAATTGTGGTTGGTACAGAATTGATGGGCCAAATGACCTTCTGCTCTGTAGGGATTCTATGATTCTGAATGCCTTTTGGAATTCCCTTTTATTAACCCTTTATTATTCATCCTTAAAACTGAATAAATTTGACAAAAACAACTTCCCTTTCACATTATTCACTTTGATACGAAGAATAGAATTGAGTTAAATAGTTTTTCGATATTCAGATATTGATATTCTTTCATGGTATGTGGGTATCACTGGCAAGACCAGCATCCTTGAATTGAGAGTCTCGCTCGGACATTTCAGAGGGCAGTTAAGAGTCAACCACATTGCTGTGGATCTGGAGTCACATGTAGGCCAGACCAGGTAAAGATGGTAGAATTCCTTCCCTAAAGGACATTAGTGAACCAGATGGGTTTTTATGACAATTGATGAAATTTATGGTCACCGTGATTGAGATTAGGGCCAGGATTCTCCAATGTTGTTCACCCTGCCATCACTGCGAGTCCAGCGGGAATGGAGAATCCCAGCTGCGGGTGAGGTCAGAAAATTCCAGCCAAGGTTTTAATTCCAGATTTATTAATTGGTTTCAAATTCTACCAGCTGCTATGGTGGGATTGGAACACATGTCCCCAGAACATTATTAGGCCAGCAACACTGTGCTACCATCTCTGCTGCAGTCTGGTACACGAATCACATAAAGTTAACATACAGGTGCAGCAAGTAACTAAGAAGCCAAATGTATGTGCAATAAGTCTTTGGAGGCAGAAGTCCCTTCACCAAAATCCCTTTATTTACAAACTCCAACAGCAGTACATAGAGTGCTATCAGTCAGCAGTCTATCTCTGGGGATGTCAGGGGAACTGAAGTCATTACAATATGTTGGCCTTTATTGTAATGTGAAAGGAGTATAATCGCAAATTACCTTTCTCCAATTGTATAAGGCTTTGATGGAATCATAAACTGCGGTAATATTTACTATTTTAGTCTTTCCACCGAAGGAATGATATACTTGCCTTGGAGTGGGTGTAACAAGGGTTTACTGGATGAATAAAGGTTGATGTGGAGATGCCGGCGTTGGACTGGGGTAAGCACAGTAAGAAGTCTCTCAACACCAGGTTAAAGTTCAACAGGTTTATTTGGCAGCACGAGCTTTCGGAGCCTCAAGGACGGTCTTCTCAGCACTTCACTTTACCGCAAGCCCACGGATAACCTCACGATGCTCCTCTTCTCCAGCTTCCACCCTAAACACGTTAAAGGAGCCATCCCCTACGGACAAGCCTTCCATATCTGCTCAGATGAGGAGGATCGCAACAGACACCTACAGATATTGAAAGATGCCCTCATAAGAACAGGATATGGTGTTCGACTCATCGATCAACAGTTCCGACGTGCCACAGCGAAAAACTGCACCAACCTCCTCAGAAGACAAACACGGAACACGGAGACAGAGTACCCTTCGTCGTCCAGTACTTCCCCAGAGCGGAGAAGCTACGACATTTTCTCCGGAGCCTTCAACATGTCATCGATGAAGATGAACATCTCGCCAAGGCCATCCCCACACCCCCACTTCTTGCCTTCAAACTACCCAGCCATCAAGAGAACAGTGACCACAACATCACACAACCCTGCCACAACAACCTCTGCAAGACATGCCGGATCATCGACACGGATGCCATCATCTCACGTGAGAACACCATCCATCAGGTACACGGTACATACTCTTGCGACTCGGCCAACATTGTCTACCTGATACGCTGCAGGAAAGGATGTCCCGAGGCATGGTACATTGGGGAGACCATGCAGACGCTACGACAACGAATGAATGAACACCGCTCGACAATCACCAGGCAGGAGTGTTCCCTTCCAGTCGGGAAACACTTCAGCAGTCACGGGCATTCAGCCTCTGATCTTCGGGTAAGCGTTCTCCAAGGCGGCCTTCACGACACACGACAACGCAGAATCGCTGAGCAGAAACTGATAGCCAAGTTCCGCACACATGAGGACGGCCTCAACCGGGATCTTGGGTTCATGTCACACTATCTGTAACCCCCACGACTTGCCTGGGCTTGCAAAATCTCACTAACTGTCCTGGCTGGAGACAATACACATCTCTTTAACCTGTGCTTAACCCTCTCTCCACTCACATTGTCTGTACCTTTAAGACTTGATTACCTGTAAAGACTTGCATTCCAACCATTATCTTGTAAACCCTCTGCAAACCCTCACCAACATCGCGTTCGATAAGGTCCCCCATGCAAGGCTTCTCAAGAAAGTGAGAGGACATGGGATCCAAGGGGCTGCTGCCCGGTGGATCCAGAACTGGCTTGCCCAAAGAAGGCAGAGAGGGTGTATAGATGGGTCTTTTTCTAATTGGAGGTCGGTCACCAGTGGTGTGCCCCAGGGATCTGTTCTGGGACCCTTGCTGTTTGTCATTTTCATAAATGACCTGGATGAGGAAGTGGAGGGATGGGTTGGTAAGTTTGCTGACGACACAAAGGTTGGTGGGGTTGTGGATAGTCTGGAGGGATGTCAGAAGTTACAGAGGGACATAGATAGGATGCAAGACTGGGCGGAGAAGTGGCAGATGGACTTCAACCCAGATAAATGCATCGTGGTCCATTTTGGCAGGTTGAATGGGATGAAGGAGTACAATATAAAGGGAAAGACTCTTAGTACGGTAGAGGATCAGAAGGACCTTGGGGTCCGGGTCCATAGGACTCTAAAATCGGCCCCGCAGGTGGAGGAGGTGGTTAAGAAGGCGTATGGTGTGCTGGCCTTTATCAATCGAGGGATTGAGTTTAGGAGTCCGGGGATAATGATGCAGCTATATAAGACCCTCGTCAGACCCCACTTGGAGTACTGTGCTCAGTTCTGGTCGCCTTATTACAGGAAGGATATGGAAAAGATTGAAAGGGTGCAGAGGAGATTTACAAGGATGTTGCCTGGATTGAGTGGCATGCCTTATGAGGATAGGCTGAGGGAGCTCGGTCCTTTCTCCTTGGAGAGACGTAGGATGAGAGGAGACCTAATAGAGGTATATAAGATGTTCAGAGGCATAAATCGGGTGGACTCTCAGAGGCTTTTTCCCAGGGTGGAAATGGCTGCTACGAGAGGACACAGGTTTAAGGTGCTGGGGGATAGGTACATGGGAGATGTTAGGGGTAAGTTTTTCACAGAGGGTGGTAGGCGAGTGGAATCGGCTGCCGTCAGTGGTGGTGGAGGCAAACTCAATAGGGTCTTTTAAGAGACTCCTGGATGAGTACATGGGACTTAATAGGATGGGGGGTTATAGGTAGGCCTAAAAGGTAGGGATATGTTCGGCACAACTTGTGGGGCCAAAGAGCCTGTTTTGTGCTGTAGTTTTCTATGTTTCTATTAAATTGAGTTTGTGTCTTTATATGCCCTGTTTGTGAACACAACTCCCACTCTTAGAATCTTAGAAACTCTACAGCACATAAAGAGGCCATTCGGCCCATCGAGTCTGCACCGACCACAATCCCACCCAGGCCCTACCCCCACATCCCTACATATTTACCCACTAATCCCTCTAACCTACGCATCCCAGGACACTAAGGGCAATTTAAGCATAGCCAATCAACCTAACCCGCACATCTTTGGACTGTGGGAGGAAACCAGAGCACCCGGAGGAAACCCACGCAGACACGAGGAGAATGTGCAAACTCCACACAGACAGTGACCCAAGCCGGGAATCGAACCCAGGTCCCTGGAGCTGTGAAGCAGCAGTGCTAACCACTGTGCTACCGTGCCGCCACTCACCTGAAGAAGGAGCTTGAGGCTCCAAAAGCTTGTGGCTTGTGCTGCCAAATAAACCTGTTGGACTTTAACCTGGTGTTGTGAGACTTCTTACTGTGAATATAGGTTCACTAAGTTAATAAGGGCTCATTAGATTAATTACTGGGATAGGGAATAATTGGTTCCTTCACATCAGCCAGCTTTCCCTGTCGAGCCTTATTTTCAGAAGCTGAAGTGGACTTTCCCAAAACTACTGAAGATGCCGATAGCTTATCCCCAGCCAAGGCAGCCCCTACTAAAAAAAAATCCACACCTTCAAAGGCAAATTAGGAGTGACATCAACTGTAACAAGACCACTGACTAAGTCGCATTGTAACTTAATACTATATACGGAAACTGGTAAATAATTCACATCAAAACTGCACCAAAGCATTGCATTCAGTGAACTATCTGCAGAGAGATTCATGTCACCCGCAAACACCAACGACTGTGCTGCCCCTGTCTCCCGGAGATTAATATTAACATGCTCACAGTGCAGAGATAACTGTTCACCTTTAATATGCCTTGTATAATATTTTGTCTGCAATTTCTGAAATGCCCCTCTGGTGTTAACAGCCCTGTGGAGGGATTGCTGAAGATTAACATTTATCTGTAGTCCATCAGTTATTATTATTTGATTTTTTTTTAAAAGGCTTGTTGTAGAATTCCCGGCAACAGGTGGTGCAATACCTTCCTCGCAGTTCCGCACAGTGAAACTCATCCGTTATGTCAACAACTGGGATTACTTTATCCTAGGCTGCGAAATAATCTTCTGTGTCTTTATCCTATACTATATTGTGGAAGAGATATTGGAACTCCGAATTCATAAACTGCAATACATCAAATGTATCTGGAATTGCTTGGACCTGGTGGTAATTTTGGTAAGTTCTTGGTTTTCACTGCATTTCCAATGGTCCCTTTAACACTTCCCCATACATTCATCTCTTCTACTTAGAAAACATTCAGGTAATTGTCCTCATTGTCACTCCATGAGGTGCTCAGCAGGGACTGTGCTTGAATTTGGAACAAGGACCATACTGTTACATGCACCTCTGGCCTCCACCCAGGCAGATTTGCATGTACCCTGCCTCGCTACATTCTGATTCAGAATGGACATGCTTTGCCCCCAAAATCAAACAGGTCTGAGTGACATAAGGGCCTGGAGTTTGCTGTAATAAGGGCTGTCGACTCTCGCCGTCCAGTTAAAGATAGAAATCTAAAGTTCCTGTCAAAGATTTCTTGGGCGTGAACAGGAGGTGGTGTTATTTTTGCTCACAGACTTGACTCTGAATTCAGAGCAATGGCAGGAACCTGCCATCTAGTTCCATACTAAAGATGGCTGTAAAAAGGTTTAGGCGGCTGCCTTCAGTAGTGAACAAGCGGTGATAATTATTGCTGAATGACCTCTCTGGTCACAAACATTCCTTTTATAAATATGGTGTCTCATTCCCTCAGAAGAAGGTTAATGGAGATTTGAAATAAATTATGTATCATTTAGTTTTTCTCCATGTTTCTTTCAATTCTCTTATTCCCATCAACATTTCTCACTATTTGACCTTGTCCTCTTCTGGAGTGCGCTTGCACTGACCAGGACTGCCACTGCATCCCAGGCAGGGGTAGTGACCTTGCTGGACAGCCGTCTCCTGGAGCAGGGGTAGTGTGTGTCCCGATCAGCTCCACTCCATCCAGCATCTTAGTGAGGATTCCCTCTGAAAAGGGCAGTGCAGGCTTCTTGCAGCTTGCAGTGGTTAAGTCATTGTGGGGCAGGTCAACCAGACAGAGCGCATTGCAACTGCAGCGTGAAACTCATGGGCACAACAATTATTACTAATGATGCATAAGATTCACCTGAAAACACACCTTTGGTGGGAATCACGCCATGTTTGGCGTCAGAACCAACACTCTGCCATTTTTTGGTAAGATTTTGTATGTTGGGAGACCATAGACCATAAGATATAGGAGCAGAATTAGGCCACTCGGCCCATTGAGTCTGCTCCGCCATTCAATCATGACTGACATTTTTCTCATCCCCATTCTCCTGCCTTTTCTCCATAACCCCTGATCCCCTTATTAATCAAGAACCTATCCATCTCTGTCTTAAAGACACTCAATGACCTGGCCACAGCCTTCTGCGGCAAAGAGTTCCACAGATTCACCACTCTCTGGCTGAAGAAATTCCTCCTCATCTCTGTTTTAAAGGATCGTCCCTTTAGCCTGAGGTTATGCTCTCTGATTCTAGTTTTTCCTACTTGTGGAAACATCCTCTCCACATCCACTCTATCCAGGCACCCAGAGCAATGGCAGGACTTGTACCTGCCATCTAGTTCCACACTAAAGGTGGCTGTAAAAAGGAGCACCCAGTCAGAAATGTCACTTTGAGATGCAAGTACTTTATCTTTATAAAAGTGGAATTGTGCACTTTACAAATATAACTGATGTATTAAATCTAACAGATGTATCAATTCAAAGATGCCCACAGTAAAAATTTAACCAAGATGTCAATGTGTTAGCAGTATGTGAGATGTTTTATCGATGTTATATCTCTAAAGTCGATTTAACTATTTACAATAGAGCAGATGTGAAGTGTATTAATGTGAAGGAAATATTAGTGGAAGTAAAGTTACTGTTTGCCACTGTCATAGAAACAAACTGCCAATTATTTGACATGGGGGCAGAATTTTCCATGCCCTGTCCCACGGGGGTGGGACTGGGAAATGCAGCGAGCCGTTCGACTTCAGCGAGTGTGAAAATCCCACCAGAGTGAGGGGGGGTAAAAAATCCCCCAGTTCCAGAATTTATATCAATACTAAATATTATTTTCTGTTCAAGTTTGCGAGATGTTTTGATTGTCGTGAACAAAATGCCAATTTTCCGGTTCCTCTTGCAGCTCTCCTTGCTGTCTATTGGCTTCCATGTTTTCCGTACGATTAAGGTGAACATACTGATGGGAGCATTGCTGACAGATCCCGAATCCTACGCTGACTTTGAGTTCTTGGCCTTTTGGCAAACGCAGTACAATAACATGAACGCTGTCAACTTGTTTTTCGCTTGGATCAAGGTAAAGATCTCTTGTTCATAATTCATCAGAAATTAATAAGAAATAGTGCCTTTCAAATTTCACTCTGAATTTGTCAGGGATTTTACATTCTATGCATTTCTGTTGAAGCCAGGTCATTTTTCTGGACAAATTCTGCAACTAATTTACGCCCAGCAAATTCTTCCGAACAGGACGTGAATGACCAGATAGAATCATGGAATTTCAGCCCATTGAATTCCTGCTGGTTCCCTGTGGAACGATCCAGTCAGTCCCACTCCCTTGCTCAATCTCCATAGCTCTGAAAGTAGATATTACCCAAATGGCCTTCCAATTCCTTTTTGAAATCATTGATTGCTTATCTTCCACCACTTTGATGGCGAGTGAGTTGCAGGTCACTGCTACTTGCTGCGTAAGAACGTTCCTCCCTCGCGTTCCCCCTGTCCGACCTCCATGTTGGGCTATTTGTGCAATATTCTCCTCCCTGGTGTAGTCCAAGTTTGAGTTCTTCCAGCAGTGTGCATCCACTGAGCTGCTTCTTAATTATTCTGTTATGATGTTGTGCATGACTCTTTTCTTAATGTTTACTCTGTTAATATTTCTCTTTTTTAACTCAGATCTTCAAATACATTAGCTTCAATAAGACAATGACCCAGTTATCCTCCACCCTGGCGCGATGTGCTAAAGACATTCTTGGGTTTGCAGTTATGTTCTTCATTGTTTTCTTTGCCTATGCTCAGCTGGGATATCTTCTGTTTGGAACCCAAGTGGCAAATTTTAGCACTTTCCTCAAATGCATGTGAGTCTACTTCAATTTCTGTTCACTTGTATGATTAGATTGACACAGCTATAGTTGCATAAATTAGAAATCACTTCAGTCAGTTTATTGTTTCTGCTCTTTCTGTGCTGTCAGGCCAGTTCTCCCTGGGGAGGTGGCAAATGTTAAGCTTAAAGTTTTTTACAGTTTATTTATTAGTCACAAGTAAGGCTTACATTAACACAGCAATGAAGTTACTGTGAAAATCCCCTAGTCACCACACTCTGCTCGGGTTCACTGAGGGAGGATTTGACATGGCCAATGTACCTAACCAGCACGTCTTTTGGATTGTGGGAGGAAATTAGAGCATCTGGAGAAAACCCACGCAGACATGGGGAGAACATGCAGAGTCCACACAGACAGTGACCCAAGCCAGGAATTGAACCCGGGTCCCTGGCTTAGTGAGGCAGCAGTGCTAACCATTGTGCCACCTCACTGTTGAAGAAGGGAAGGAGAGAAAATGAAGAACTGCAGAGCTGTTAGCTTGACACCAGTTGTAGGGAAAATACTAAAATATATAATGAAAGATGTGATAACAGGACACTTAGGAAATACTGGTAGGATTGGGCAGTGTCAAGGTGGATTTGGAGTATTTTAAGGATATAACTGTCGAAATAGATAAGGGTGAACCAGCAGATGTGGTCTGTTTAGATTTTTAGAAGTCTTTTGAGAAGGTCCCGCACATGAGGTTTGTAAACAAAATTAGAGCACATAGGATTGAAGGAAAAATATACTGGAATAGATTGAGAACTGATTAATGGTCAGAAAACAGAGAGTAGGAATAAATGGGTCATTTCCATGTTGCCAGGCTGTGACGAGTGGGGTACGGGATGCATAGGTTAGAAGGATTAGTGGGGTAAATATGTGGGTTTACGGGGATAGGGCCTGGGTGGGATTGTTGTTTGTGCAGACCTGATGGGCCGAATAGCCTCCTTCTGCACTGTAGGGATTCTAGGATCACTGCTTGGTGCCCAGCTATTCACAATTTAAATCATTTGCACGTGGGGATTAAATGTAATTTTTCCAGATTTGCACATGACACAAAACGAGATGAAAGTGAGAGTTTTCAGGAGGATGTAAAGACACTTCAAGGGGTTTTGGATAGGCTGAGTGAGTAGGCATAAATTTGTTAGATGGAATACCATGTGGAGAAATGTGAAGTATCCACTTTGGTAAGAGAAACAGAAATACAGAATATTTCTTAAACCGTGAGACCAGCAAATGTTAAACTTCGCAAGTTCTTGGGTGCCTTTGTTCATGACTCACTGAAAGTATGTACAGCAAGAAATTAAGAAGACAAATCGTATGTTGGTGTTTATTACAAGAGGATTTGGGTACGGGAGTAAAGATGTCTTAGTGCAATTATACAGAGCCTTGGTGAGACTATACCTGGAGTGTTGTGTGCTGTTTTAGTCTCCGTACCTAAAGAAAGATATACTTGTGATGGGGGCAGTGCAACAAAAGGTTCACCAAACTAATTCCTGGAATGGAGGGATAGGCTGATGAGGAAAGATTAAATAGACTGGGCTTTTATTCTCTGGAGTTTAGAAGAATTATCTCATTCAAACACAAATCTCTTACAGGGCTTGACAGGGTAGATACAGGGAGGATGTTTCCCCGGCTGAGAGAATCTAGAAACGGGGGACACATTCTCAGAAGAAGGGGCGGGTGATTTAAGACTGTGATGAGGAGGAATTTCTTCACTCAGAGGGTGGTGAATCTTTGGAATTCTCAGTCCCAGAGGCTGTGGGGGCTCAGTTATTGAGTATGTTCAAGACTGAGATTGATAGATTTCTACATACTAAAAACATCAGGGATACGGGGTTAGTGCAGGAGAATGGTGTTGAGATAGGTGACCAGTCATGATCTCACTGAATAGCAGTGCAAGCCTGAAGGGCTGAATGGCCTGCATCTATTCCTATTTCTTATGTTCCATTGTAGAAGGCAAAAAACAAACCAGAAATCATCTTGCTCCAAAGGTCTAATAAGAGTGAGGAACTTAAAATAATTAATATTGTAAAGACGAAGTACTGCAACAATGAATGGGTCGAAGATGACAATTCCTTTGGAGAGGACTATCCTAGAGTTCAAAAAGAGGCCTCTGCAGAGCTCCCAGATGTCTTGGTGGTGATCTTCCAAAATTCTCTGGATTCTAGAATGGTACCAATGGATTGGAAGCTGGCAAATGTAACATCAGCAGCTTAACTTTATAAAGTACCTTTTACCACAATGAAACATCCCAGGCACCTCACAGGAGCATTACAAATGATCCACATGAAAATATTGGGTCAGGTGACCAAAGCTTAGTCAACGAAGGAGGTTTTAAGAAGTGTCTTAAATGGGGAAAGTAAGGGGGAGAGGTGTGGGGAGTGAATTCCCGAGCTTAGGGCCAAGGTAACTGAAGGGCTGTGGGCACCAATGGTGAGGCAATTAGAACCTGGGCTGTTTAGAGGCCAGAATTGAATGAGAGTGAATAACTCAATGGCTTGTAGGGCTGGAGGAGATTACTGATAGGAGGAGTAGGTCTGGAGGAATTGAAAACAAGGATGCACATTTTAAATCTAATGCTGCGCTTTCAGATGATGCCACCGAGGCAGCAGGTGAGGGTGTAGGAGGAGGTCAAGGTTAAATCCTTGTGGGACTCCAGTGGTAACAGTGCGAGAGATGGAAGAGAAGTCATTACACTGATTCTCTGGCAATGATCAGATAGACAAGATTGGAACCAGGTGCGAGCAGCCCCAGCCAGCCAGACAATGGTGGAGATGTTAGGTGGATTGGCCATGCTAAATTGCCCCTTAGTGTCCCAAGATGTGTAGGTTAGGTTGCTTAGAAATGGCAAATGTGCGGGATTATGGGGATAAGGAGGGGTGTGGACCTGGGAAAGATGCTCTTTCAGAGAGTTGGTGCAGACTCAATAGGTCAAATGGCCTCCTTGTGCACTGTAGGGATTCTATGGATGTGTTGGTGGGGAATGGTGCCAGATCAAGAAGGACAAGGAAAGAATTCTTTCCCTTTATCGTGGTCACATTGGATATCATTTCTGACTTTGACCAGAACGGTTTTGGGACTGTGGCCGGGGTAGAAACCAGATTGGAGGGATTCCAACATGGAACTGTGGAAAAGGTTGGGCGTGAATTTTGGAGGTGACAATACATTTGAGGACTTTGGAGAGGAAAGGGAGGTTAGAGATGGAAAAATAGCATGCAAGGATGCGGAGTGGGAATGGTTTTTTGAGGAGAGGTGTAATGATGGACGATTTAAAGCAAGGACGAACAGCATCTGAAGCCAGAGAACTATTAACAATATGAGCTAAATAAGGAGCAGGAGGGGAGGGGTGGGCCGGGGGGGGGGGGGGGGGGGGGCAGTGGGGCATTGTGTGATCAGCAGCTTTGGCATAGGATCAATAGAGCAGGAGGTGGGTCACATGGCAAGTTGTGAGCTCAGAGAGGGTACTGGGAGAGATAGGAGAAAACAAGAGAAAGGTGTGAGGAAAGGGCTAGGATGGGGCAGGAGGATTTGTCCGATTGGCTAGTGGAAGAGAGGGACACAGCAGACTCAATTGATTGGATGGCATTGATCTTCTTGAGAAAGAAATCTAGGAGCTTTTTACATTTATTGTTGGAGGCGAGGGTGAAGGAATCAAGAGAGAGATATTTAAGGAGATACTTTCTCCATTGGAATCCAAACCAGAGGCTATTTGTACATTGCAGCACAGTCCTGGCCTAGTGAACCGCTTTAGTGGTCGAGAGAAAGTCTTAATGGGGATTGATGTTGTGCAGGCAGATGTGATGGTGGATGGCAGAACCAATTGTCTGAGAAACCCTTCCTATCGGCAGAGATGAGGGAGCTGAAATGTCTGCCATATCAGGAAGAAAGACCAACAAGACATAAAGCAATGATTTTATTGGGAACTAAGGCAAGAAGGAGGAGGTGAAGGGTGTGGATAGTAAATCAATAGTTCCGGATATAAGATTGGGTCAGTGAGCATGGGAGTGTGGGGAGTGAGAGTGGTGAATGAAGAGACAAAGGCGAGAGAGTTGGGATTTTGCAAGTGCAGTTATAGATGAATTGGGAGATAGAAGCCGGAATTCTCGCCCGCAGCAAGAATGAGACAGAAAGTTTGACAGACCAGCCAAAGTGTGGCACGGTGGCACAGTGGTTACCACTGCTGCCTCACAGCGCCAGGGAGGTAAGTTCAATTCCCGGCTTGGGTCACTGTCTGTGTGGAGTTTGCACATTCTCTGTGTCTGTGTGGATTTCCTCCTACAGTCCAAAAGATGTGCGGGCTAAGTGGATTGTCCATGATAAATTGCCCCTTATTGTCCCAGGATGCATAGGTTAGTGGGATTAGTAGGGTAAATATGTGGGCTACAGGGATATGGCCTAGGTGGGGTTGTGGTCAGTGCAGACTCGATGGGCCGAATGGCCTCCTTCTGCACTGTAGGGATTCTGTGATTTCTATGACATTCCACTGACAGGAATTTCTGGCCTCACAGTTGGTGGGAGAAGAATATCCCAGACAGACCTTTTCCAGGGAAGGATATAGAAGGAGATCAGGTTAGGCTGTGGAAGAGTAGATGGTTAAAAGCTTGGTCAAAGAGGTAGAGTTTAAGAAATATTGTGAAGAAAGAAAGAGGTGGAGAGACCTAGGGAGGGAACCCCAGAGCTTAGGGTCTTGGCAATTGAATACACAGCCGCCAATGGTGGAATAATTATAATTGGGGATGCTCAAGAGACCAGAATTAGAGGAGCAGAGATATCGCCGAAGATTGTGAATCTGAAGAAGTTTGCAGAGATGGAGAGGAAGGAGGCCATTTGAGATCAAGGAAGAGAATTTTAAAATGAATGTGTTGGTTGACCAGGAGCCAATGTAGGGGGGCGATAGGGGAATCGGACTTGGTGTGAGGTCACACATGGGCAGGGGAGTTTTGGATGACCTTAAGTGAATGAGGCAGATCAAACAGGAGTGAATTGCAATAGTCAAATCTGGAGGTAACAAAGGCATGAATGAGGATTTTCGCAACAGATAAATTGAGGTATGGGTGAAGTCGGGCATCGATATAAGTGATCTTATTGATGGCATGGAAGTCTGGTCAGAAGCTGATTCCAGGGTCAAATATCTCAGCAAGGTTGAGAACAGCCTGGTTTAGTTTTAGAAAATTGCCTGGAGCAGAGTTGGGAATGGAGTTGAGGTGGGGACTGAGAACAATGTCTTCAGTTTTCTCAATGCAGAATTGGAGGAAATGTTTGCTCATCCAATAGTGGATGTCAGGTAAGCAGATTGTTCTTTTAGAAATAGTGGACTGGTCAAGAGGTAGAGCTGATTGCTGTCAATGTGCATATGAAAACTAATACAGCTATTCAAGAAAGGAGGGAGAGAGCTGAAAGGGAACTTCAGGCCAGTTAGACTGATATCAGTCATCAGAAAAATGCTGAAATTTGTGATTCAGGGAGTGGTAACAGGGCCCTTAGGAAATTAAAATAAAATTAGACAGAGTCAACATGGTTTAATGGATCATTTTGAACTTGGAAGGTAGATAAAGGGGAACCAATGGATGTAGTATACTTGGATTTTCAAAATACATTTGATAAGGCGCCATACAAAAGGTTGATGCACAACAAATGGACACATGGGATTGGGGAAGTAACATGAATAGATGATCGAGGAAATGATTTCAGGCAGTGGTGCCGTTGACTGATAGAGAAAATGTTAAGTGGGTTGCCACTCTTCTGTCAATATGTGACATATTAGATTGGTTGGGGAGAAACTCAGCTTTCTGAGACAGGACCATGGAGAGGAGAGGGAAGTGTGGCTGAGGAAGAAGAGTTAACCTCAGAGTCTGGCCGACCAAAAATGGAGAAGATCAGCTAGAGAGACAGGATAGGAGCTCAAGTCCAGAAAGTGAAAGGAAAATAAAGGGTAGGCCATAACATGGAGCAGTCCATGGACAAAAATGTTGCGGAATAAACAGTTTGAGTAAAAACAAGCAGAACTCCAAAGAAATATTTATTAAAAAGAAAAATATGTTATATTTTCAACTTGATTTTCGAGCATTAAACTGACGTTGCAAATTTGCAGAAACTGTCCAAAAATATAAATGTAGCAGTTTTTATCGTGGGAAAATGATTTTCACTCTCAATTTATATCCAGGAAGAATATTAAAAACCTACTTCACTGTTAAATGGGGAGAAGGCCTGAGAGGTGAAACAGCATCACATACTGGCAGGAGGCATGCAATTAAACTGTGATAGGCAGATATTGTTGACATAGGAATGTTCCATTATATGGAACTTGGTATAGATTTTATCAGTTTTAAAGTTTATTTATTAGTGTCACAAGTAGACTTACATTAACACTGCCATGAAGTTATTGTGAAAATCCCCTAGTCGCCACACTCCGGTGCCTGTTCGGGTACACTGAGGGAGAATTTAGCATGGCCAACGTGTCTAACCAGCATGTCTCTTGGACTGTGGGAGGAAACCAGAGCACCCGGAGAAAACCCATGCAGACACGGGGAGAATGTGCAGACTCCACACAGACAGTGACACGAGGCCGGAATTGAACCCAGGCCCTTGGCGCTGTGAGGTAGCAGTGCTAACCACTACCACCGAGCCATCCTTACCCAGTCTGGCCTACGTGTGACTCCAGACCCACAACAATGTGGTTGACTCTTAATTGCTCTCAAGGATGAGCAATAAATGCTGGCCCAGCCAGCGGCGCCCACATCCCATGTTACAAACATTTGCACAAAACGTGTATGGAACTTCATAACATAGAGAGTAATTTGATGTAGAGAAAGAACGCTTGGCTTGCACAATATTCCTAGGGAGATATTCAGTGATTGTTAAATTGAAATCTTTCTCAATTCTGTGCTTTAGATAAAAATGATTAAACAAATATGTTTACATATGAAACTAACTAATAAAATATTTCATTCAGTGACACAAAATTTTGTACAGTAGCAAAATGTTGTTCAACACTAAACAAAGTTCAAATATAAAATAAATAACTGGACATGAGCAATAATTGCTGTGAATATTACACAATATATTATCAGGATCATTATCATTTTAGCTGCGAATTAAGGTTCTGATTTTGGAATAATTGGCGGTTTATCTTCATGTTGAAATCAGCTAGTTACATACAGTTATACAAAAAAAAATCTTATTTCTGCATCTCGTTGAAGGGAATCTTTTGGATTTGCTCAGGAATGGCTCTCATAGGGTAGAGGTTGTGGAAAGTTGCTGTGGTCTAGTCCCTGTGAGCACACACTGCCTACTGGGACAAAGTGAACATTGATTTGCATTTTGACAGCTAACTCTTCCTCAATTTCTTTCCAGCTTCACTCAGTTCCGAATAATCCTTGGTGACTTCAACTTTGATGAAATAGATAATGCCAACAGAATCCTGGGTCCAATTTACTTCGTCACCTACGTTTTCTTTGTCTTCTTCGTTCTGCTTGTAAGTTCCACCTTGTATTGAACTTGCTGGAAATGAACTGCAGGTCCTGAGAGATAAACATTGTAAATTTCCGATGACTGTCAAAAATGGCACAAGTCTTTATGAGAGAGGAATCACAGAAAATGGCTGAATTTCTAAAATGTGTAAAAGAGCGAGATGAGTGACATTTGGATAATAAAAATCATTCTCTTCAGATATTCCAGTTGAAATAAAGAAAGACAAAGTCCAATGTCTAATGAGAGACATTCTAGGATCCCAGAAGAGAGACAGGAAACCAGAGGCTTTAGAAATCAATGCCTCTGTGTTAAAATGGAAAGAGACAATTCACACCTTGACTGAAATGCGGGTGACGAGGGCACCTCCCCCTCCTCCCACCCCCTCCGACAAACTCCTCTATCTGGAGGGAGGTTTGAGTGAGGGTTCAGTGGTGCTTACTTCACTAAGAAAAGCCTGCCAGGAAAAGGGCTTTAAAGACACCCAGGAAGACAGATCTTTGCATTTTTAAAAGTTTCCTTGTGGATCAAGAGGAGTAGGAATGTTCTTTCAAAGTCCACAAGGAATCCTTGGGATTAACATCCTTCCCTCCACTATGCTTCGCATTCCTCCCAGTTACAATCATCTCTGAAACCAACTGTCTGCTGGGGGCTGCTGCCTCTGATTCCCAAAAGCTGTCTCCAATTGAGACAGTTTTACCAGATCGCAGCTACTTAGAATAGGGAGTCAAGAGGCATAAGATAAATTTTAATGGGTCGGCCTTGACATAGAATCCTACAGTGCAGAAGGAGGCCATTTGGCCCATTGTGCGTGCACCGACAACGATTCCACCAAGGCCCTACCCCATAGCCCCATATATTTACCCAGCTAATCCTCCTGACACTCGTGGCCAATAAACCTAACTCTTTGGAGAGTGGGAATAAACCAGAGCACCCGATGGAAACCCACGCAGACACAGGAAGAATGTGCAAACTCCATCACTCTCTCTTTCTAGTTAAAATTCCTTTTAAAATTGAGGTAATTACAGGCCAGTTAAGATCTGCAGTCAGGAAAAGTTTCAAGTCCTTAATTAAGGATGAAATTGACAAATATCTAGTTAAAGAGAAAACAGAGAGAAGTAGAGAGCATAGATTTCCAAAGCACACTGGACAAAGGTCGGGATTGTGTGAGGAAATAACACACATGGTAATCGGAAACATGCAGTGAATATAATGCAATGGATGGACTTTCGGAAGGTATTTAATAAGGTACCACATATAGGTTACTGGACAATGAGAGGTAAAGATTTAGGAGGATGGGAGATAGAAAATGGAATTAAATGTTGATGAAGAGGGAGAAAGCAGACAGTGGGAGTGAGGAGGAGTTTTTCAGAGTGGTTGGAAGTGGGAATTGCTGTCCATTTCCATCTGGATCAAAACCCACTCACTCCAAATTAACAATGATTTGGTTTAGTAACGTCTTTCCATTGTAAATTCAACATTTTTCTCAAAATAAATCCATTATTTACAAGCAGAAATTTGAGATTTAGTTTGATTCAGTTGTCCTAACTAATTGTTCTTCTCTCTTTCAGAATATGTTCCTGGCTATTATAAATGATACATACTCCGAGGTGAAAGCAGATCTCTCTATTCAGAAAAATCAACTCCAGATCACAGACTTCATTAAACAGGTGCAGTTGTGCTGGATTCCCCGTTCCCCAGGAAACCTGGTCAACAGCAATATGAAATTCAACTCATGTAGAAATGGGAGCATGCATCCTCCTTAAAAGATTTCAGGCAATTATTTCTTTCCTGAGGGAAGATTTTTAAAATTCTTTATTCATTCATGTGATGTGGGCATTGCTGGCTGGGCTAGCATTCATTGTCCATCCCGAGTTGCCCTTGAGAAGGAGATGGTGTGCTGCCTTCTTGAAGCGCTGCTTTCCATGTGATATAGGTACACCTACAGTGCTGTTAGGGAGGGAGTTGCAGGATTTTGACGCAGCGACACTGAAGGAACGGCGATATATTTCCCAGTTAAGATGGTAAGTGACTTGGAGAGGAACCTCTTGGTGGTGTTCTCAGGTATTTAAGAACATAAGAAATAGGAGCAGGAGTAGGCCATCTAGCCCCTCGAGCCTGCCCCGCCATTCAATAAGATCATGGCTGATCTGAAGTGGATCAGTTCCACTTACCCACCTGATCCCCATAACCCCTAATTCCCTTACCGATCAGGAATCCATCTATCCGTGATTTAAACATATTCAACGAGGTAGCCTCCACCACTTCAGTGGGCAGAGAATTCCAGAGATTCACCACCCTCTGAGAGAAGAAGTTCTTCCCCATCTCTGTCCTAAACTGACCCCCCTTTATTTTGAGGCTGTGCCCTCTAGTTCTAGCTTCCTTTCTAAGTGGAAAGAATCTCTCCACCTCTACCCTATCCAGCCCCTTCATTATCTTATAGGTCTCTATAAGATCCCCCCTCAGCCTTCTAAATTCCAACGAGTACAAACCCAATCTGCTCAGTCTCTCCTCATAATCAACACCCCTCATCTCCGGTATCAACCTGGTGAACCTTCTCTGCACTCCCTCCAAGGCCAATATATCCTTCTGCAAATAAGGGGACCAATACTGCACACAGTATTCCAGCTGCGGCCTCACCAATGCCCTGTACAGATGCAGCAAGACATCTCTGCTTTTATATTCTATCCCCCTTGCGATATAGGCCAACATCCCATTTGCCTTCTTGATCACCTGTTGCACCTGCAGACTGGGTTTTTACGTCTCATGCACAAGGACCCCCAGGTCCCTTTGCACAGTAGCATGTTGTAATTTTTTTCCATTTAGATAATAATCCAATGCTGCCCTTGTGGGTTGGAAGGCGCTGTCTAAGGAACCTTGGTGAGTTCCTGCAGTGCATCTTGTAGATGGTACATATGCTGCCACTGTGTGTCGGTGGTGGAGGGAGTGGATGTTTGTGGAAGTGGTGCCAATAAAATAGGCTTCTTTGTCAAGGGTGATGTCAAGCTTCTTGAGTGTTATCAGAGCTGTACTCATCCGAACAAGTGGAGAGTATTCCATCACACTTCTGACTTGTGTTTTGTAGATGGTGGACAGGCACTGGGAAGTCAGGAGGTGAGTTACTTGCTGCAGGATTCCCAGCCTCTGGCCTGCTCTTGTAGACATGATGTGGAGATGCCGGCATTGGACTGGGGTGAACACAGTAAGAGTTTTTAACAACACCAGGTTAAAGTCCAACAGGTTTATTTGGCAGCAAATACCATCAGTGGACATTAAAGTGGACTTTAACCTGGTGTTGTTAAAACTCTTACTCTGCTCTTGTAGACACAATATTTATATGGTTAGTCCAGTTCAGTTTCTGGTCAATGGTAACTCTCAGGGTAATGATGGTGGGGGTTCAGTAATGGTAATGCCATTGAATGTCAAGGGATGGTGGTTAGATTCTCTCTTGCTGGAGATGGTCATTGGTGCCACACAAGTGCCAGGCAATGTTACTGCCACTTATCAGCCCAAGCCAGGATATTGCTGCATTTGGGCATGGACTGCTTGGTCACCCATCTCCAATAAAACTCTATTTGGGCAGTTGGGGTGGGTTTGATATTTGGAAATGTTTTACTTCCTGTTTACCCCAAACCCAATCACTTGTGGTGTTAATATGACACCCTACATTTCCCTCATCAATGGTTCTTTCCAGTTCATGAGAAACTCTTTGCAAATCATTGTGATCAATTCTAGTGACACTCCTGTAGTTCCTGTTGTGTAGAAATTAATTCGATTATTAAAATAAATCTCTTGGTGTTGTTGAAAATTGGTGCATGAATGAAGCAGCAGCCTCCAGTATGGGGGAACAGTCAGAATGTCAGTGGACAAGTAAAGTAGGGGCCCAGGCCCATGCACCATGAGTTCAAAACCCAGCACAGCAACAGGGAAATTTAAATTCAGTCAATTAATAAAGGTCATGAAACTACTTTTGATAAGAATCCATCTGGTTCATTAATGCTCCTTCAGGGAAGTAAATCTATCACCGTACTAAATGGGATAGATTTCAAACAGATCTAGCAACTCAAGACTGGGCATGAGGCACTGTGGCCCATCAGCAGCAGTAGCATTGTACTCAACCACGATCATGGCCTGACATATCCCCCACTTACCATTACCACCAAGCCAGGGAATCAACTCTGGTTCAATGGAGAGTGCGGGAGGGCCAGGAGCAGCACCAGGCACACCTAAAAATGAGGTGTCAACCTGGTGAAGCTACACGTACATGCCAAACAGTAAGCGATAGACAGAGCTAAGCGATCCCACCACCAACAGATCAGATCTAAGCTCTGCAGACCTTCCACATCCAGCCTTGAATGGTAGTGGACAATTAAACAACTCACTGGAGGAGGAGGCTCCACAAATATCCCCACCCTCAATGATGGAGGAGCCCAGCACATCAGTGCGAAAGATAAGGCTGAAGCATTCACAGCAATCTTCAGCCAGAAGTGCCGAGTGGATGATTCATCTCGGCCTCCTCCGGTGGTCCCCAGCATCTCGGATTCCTGTCAATTAAATTTATGCCACGTGATATCACAAAACGATTGGAGGCACTGGATACTGCAAAGGCAATGGGCCCTGAGAACATTCCGGCAATAGTACTGAAGACTTGTGCTCCAGAACCAGCCTTGCCTGTAGCTAGGAAAGTGATTGTGATTGTTGGAGATGAATCATCTCAGCTCCAGGACATCTCTGCAGGAGTCCCTCAGGATGGTGTCCTAGGCCCAACCATCTTCAGCTGCTTCATCAATGACCTTCCTTCCGTCATAGGATCAGAAGTGGGGATGTTTACTAATGATTGCATGGTATTCAGAACTATCTGCAACCCCTCGGATACTGGGCAGTCTGTGCCTGCATACAGCAAGGCTTGGACTGATAAGTGGCAAGTAATATTCATGCCACACAAGTGCCAGAGAATGACCATCACCAACAAGAGATAATCTAACCATCGTCCCTTGACATTCAGTGGCATTACCATCATGGAATTTCCTAATATCATTGACCAGAAACTGAATTTGGACTCACCACATAAACATAGTGGTTCCAAGAGCAGTTCAGAGGCTGTGAATCCTGCAGTGAGTAACTTGGCTCCTGACTCCCCAAAGTCTGTCCATCATCTACAAGGTATAAGTCGGGGTGGATGAAATACTCCCCACTTGCCTGGATGGGTGCAGCTCCAACAACACTCGAAGCTAAACACCATCCAGGACAAAGCAGCCCGCTTGATTGGCACCCCATTTAACCTCCTGAAACATTCACTGCTTTCACCACTGACACACAGTGGCAGCCTTGTGTACCATCTACACTGTAGCAACTCAACACAGCTCCTTAGCGAGCACCTTCCAAACACATGACCACTGCCATCTAAGACAAGAGCAGCAGATGCCTGGGAATGCCACCACCTGGAGGTTCCCCTCCATCCTGCCTTGAAACAAATAAAACAAAGAACACAGCCTCCACATGTAGATTCCTGTGTAAATCCAATGTGCGAGTAAGGATCACTGGTCCTCTCTTTCCCAGCTGAGGGAGAGCAGAGTTTATAGGTAGGGCTACAACATCCAACCTCGAGTCTCCACTGGGCTCTTTTTGCCAGGTTACTACAGTTGCAAACTATTGGTAGCAAACTATTTGCTGTATAATTCTGACTAAAATCTGTCTTTTGTCCAGCATCCCTTCAAATAAATCCGAATTCTGGGTTGGTTTATATTTGTGCTTCTGTGAATGTTACTTTTGTAAAGCACAAACTATTCCTGTATCTGAGAGTAGGCCCACGATTTCCAATTGAAAACTCATCTGATCTCATTGATAAAATTAGCTGCAAATGATCAGCCACAGCGATATGGAAAAATAATATTCTGTAATGATATTCTTTACAGGAGCTTACGAGCATTTATGATTCATTATCACAAGTGCATAGAAATTATTTTTTGTAGTATTAACCTTCAAACGTTAATATATAACAATTCTCTGTCCTTTAATATCTTTAGCTAATAGTGTGTAAAAAAAAAAGGACAGAGAAATTAGATGGATTGGCCATGCTGAATTGCCCCTCAGTGACAGGGGGGTTAGCAGGGTAGATACCTGGGGTTATGGGGATAGGCTGGGATTGTTGTTGGTGCAGGCTCAATGGTCGAATGGCCTCCTTTGCACTGTAGGGATTCTATGATTAAGAGATTGCCCAAGTTATACATTAATGTTAACATTGAGTTCTCGGTGTAAGTGTCTCCATCACCATTCTCACAGGGTTATAACAAAGCTCTGACAAAAATGAAGCTGAAAAAGGAACGGATTTCTGATGTGCAGAAAACGCTTCAGAATGGATCCAAAAAGCTGGATTTTGAGGACTTCAGGAGCAACCTTAAGGAGTATGTATTTCTTTGTGATAAAGCTTTAACTTAGGGTGGCTACAAAATCAATAACAAGTGTCTACGTTTCCTGGAAATGGTTCACTTTTCCATCTTCTCATTGGCCGGCAAGAGACTGACTCATTCATCATGGGCCCACAGCCACTTCTCATCCAATCAGAGCGAGGCAGACTGACATCGTCAGAGCTTCATTTCTGCATTGACCTCAGCACCCCTCTACACAACTATCAGCCAGAGTTAGCCTCAGCACCCCTCTACACAACTATCAGCCAGAGTTAGCCTCAGCACCCCCTCTACACAACTATCAGCCAGAGTTAGCCTCAGCACCCCCTCTACACAACTATCAGCCAGAGTTAGCCTCAGCATCCCCTCATTGTCAGAACTCCAACCACAATTTCACATAGAATCCTACAGTGCAGAAGGAGGCCATTCGGCCCAGCAAGTCTGCACCAATCACAATCCCACCCTGGCCCTATCCCTATAACCCCATGCATTTACCCTAGCTAGTCCCCTTGACACTAAGGGTCAATTTAGCATGGCCAATCCACCTAAACCGCACATCTTGAGTGTAGGAGGAAACTGGAGCATCCAGAGAAAATCCACACAGACATGGGGAGACCATGCAAACTCCACACAGACAGTGACCCAAGCTGGGAATTGAACCCGGATCCCTGGTGCTGTCAGGCAGCAGCACTAACCACTGTGCCACCGTGCCGTCTAAGAATTTAAAGAAATAAAAATATCTATTTTGGGTCTGCTGATTCGTTCCAGGTGTAATGTTGTTACACCAGAGTAGACCAATCCGACAGAGATTCTGAATACTCCCTCATCATTCTCAAAATTCTAAAATTAAATAATTCATGAAAAGCATGGCAGTCACTGTCACTGATACGAAGCAGTAATCACTCCTGAAGCCCTGAGGTAAAGTTTCATCTTCACCTCTTATTGCAGCACGGTTGGGACATGGACATGTGAGGTCGTACCTTCAGTATCTGATAGTCCTTCCTGTTCCTGGAGCGGGGATGTTCATTGTACAAATTTACCTCAATGTATAAAATAATGTCGCTGGAAATAATAGACGTGAGATCCCTTTATTTAGGATTGTTTGGGAGGAAATAACTGATAAATTTTGAGCTCTTTAATATAATTATGTAGTGAGGTTTAAGAATTAATAATTTAGAAGGAAATAGAAAATGATTACCGATTGCTTTATTACAGAGAACCAGTTTTTCCTTTTATTGTAAAAGTTAGCACCAAACACGTCTGAATAGCAATTGACTTAGAACATAGAACAGTACAGCACAGAACAGGCCCTTCGGCCCACGATGTTGTGCCGAACTTTATCTGAAACCAAGATCAAGCTATCCCACTCCCTATCATCCTGGTGTGCTCCATGTGCCTATCCAATAACCGCTTAAATGTTCCTAAAGTGTCTGACTCCACTATCACTGCAGGCAGTCCATTCCACACCCCAACCACTCTCTGCGTAAAGAACCTACCTCTGATATCCTTCCTGTATCTCCCACCATGAACCCTATAGTTATGCCCCCTTGTAATAGCTCCATCCACCCGAGGAAATAGTCTTTGAACGTTCACTCTATCTATCCCCTTCATCATTTTATAAACCTCTATTAAGAGGTTTATAAAATCAAAACCTACCAAAATGAATCACCTCACATTTATCAGGGTTAAACTCCATTTGCCATTTTTCAGCCCAGCTTTGCATCCTATCTATGTCTCTTTGCAGCCTACAACCTCCAAAGATGTGCGGGTTAGGTTGATTGACCAGGTTAAAAATTGCCCCTTAGAGTCCTGGGATGCGTAGGTTAGAGGGATTAGTGGGTAAATATGTGGGGATAGGGCCTGGGTGGGATTGTGGTCGGTGCAGACTCGATGGGCCGAATGGCCTCCTTCTGCACTGTAGGGTTTCTATGATTTCTATGATTTCTAAGTCTCCCCTCAGCCTCCTCCGCTCCAGAGAGAACAGCCCTAGCTCCCTCAACCTTTCCTCATAAGACCTACCCTCCAAACCAGGCAGCATCCTGGTAAATCTCCTCTGCACTCTTTCCAGCGCTTCCACATCCTTCTTATAGTGAGGTGACCAGAACTGCATACAATATTCCAAATGTGGTCTCACCAAGGTCCTGTATAGTTGCCGCATAACCCCACGGCTCTTAAACTCCAACCCCCTGTTAATAAAAGCTAACACACTATAGGCCTCCTTCACAGCTCTATCCACTTGAGTGGCAACCTTTAGAGATCTGTGGATATGGACCCCAAGATCTCTCTGTTCCTCCACAGTCTTCAGAACCCTACCTTTGACCCTGTAATCCACACTTAAATTAGACCTACCAAAATGAATCACCTCACATTTATCAGGGTTAAACTCCATTTGCCATTTTTCAGCCCAGCTTTGCATCCTATCTATGTCTCTTTGCAGCCTACAACAGCCCTCCACCTCATCCACTACTCCACCAATCTTGGTGTCATCAGCAAATTTACTGATCCACCCTTCAGCCCCCTTCTCTAAGTCATTAATAAAAATCACAAAGAGCAGAGGACCAAGCACTGATCCCTGTGGCACTCCGCTAGCAACCTGCCTCCAGTCCGAACATTTTCCATCCACCACCACCCTCTGTCTTCTGTTAGATAGCCAGTTACCTATCCAATCGGCCAACTTTCCCTCTATCCCACACCTCCTCACTTTCATCATAAGCCGACTATGGGGGACCTTATCAAACGCCTTACTAAAATCCATGTATATGACATCAACACACTTAGTTACCTCCTCAAAAAATTCAATCAAATTTGTGAGGCACGACTTGCCCTTCACGAATCCGTGCTGACTATCATAGAAATCATAGAATGATTATCCCAGATATGACTATCCCAGATTAATCCGCATCTTTCTAAATGGTCGTAAATCCCATCCCTAAGGGCCTTTTCCATCAATTTACCAACCACCGAAGTAAGACTAACCGGTCTATAATTACCAGAGTCATTTCTATTCCCTTTCTTAAACAGAGGAACAACATTCGCCACTCTCCAGTCCTCTGGCACCATCCCCGTGGACAGTGAGGACCCAAAGATCAAAGCCAAAGGCTCTGCAATCTCATCCCTTGCCTCCCAAAGAATCCTAGGATACATTTAATCAAGCCCAAGGGACTTATCGACCTTCAGTTTATTCAAAACTGCCAGTACATCCTCCCTTCGAACATCTATTTCCTCCAGCCTATTAGCCTGTAACACCTTCTCTTCCTCAAAAACATGGCCCCTCTCCTTGGTGAACACTGAAGAAAAGTATTCATTCATCACCTCGCCCATCTCTACTGACTCCATACACAAGTTCCCACTACTGTCCTTGACCAGCCCTAACCTCACCCTGGTCATTCTTTTATTCCTCACATAAGAGTAAAAAGCCTTGGGGTTTTCCTTGATCCGACCCGCCAAGGACTTCTCATGTCCCTTCCTAGCTCTCCTAAGCCCCTTTTTCAGCTCATTTCTTGCTAACTTGTAACCCTCAGTCGAGCCATCTGAACCTTGTTTCCTCATCCCTACATAAGCTTCCCTCTTCCTTTTCACAAGACATTCCACCTCTTTCGTGAACCATGGTTCCCTCACTCGGCCATTTCCTCCCTGCCTGACAGGGACATACCTATCAAGGACACCCAGTATTTGTTCCTTGAAAAAGTTCCACTTTTCATTAGTGCCTTTCCCTGACAGTTTCTGTTCCCATCTTATGCCCCCTAATTCTTACCTAATCGCATCATAATTACCTCTCCCCCAATTGTAAACCTTGCCCTGCCGTACGGCCCTATCCCTCTCCATTGCAATAACAAAAGACACCGAATTGTGGTCACTATCTCCAAAGTGCTCTCCCACAACCAAATCTAACACTTGGCCCAGTTCATTTCCCAGTACCAAATCCAATGTGGCCTCACCTCTTGTCGGCCTATCCACATATTGTGTCAGGAAACCCTCCTGCACACACTGCACAAAAACTGCCCCATCCGAACTATTTGACCTACAAAGGTTCCAATCAATATTTGGAAAGTTAAAGTCCCCCATGACAACTACCCTGTGACCCCCACACATATCCATAATCTGCTTAGCAATTTCTTCCTCCACATCTCTATTACTATTTGGGGGCCTATAGTAAACTCCTAACAATGTGACCGCTCCTTTCCTATTTCTAACTTCAGCCCATATTACCTCAGTGTACAGATCCCCCTCGAAGTGCCTTTCCGCAGCCATTAAACTATCCTTGATTAACAATGCTACTCCTCCACCTCTTTTACCAGCTTCCCTACACTTACTGAAACATCTATACCCCGGAACGTCCAACAACCATTCCTGTCCTTGTTCTACCCACGTCTCCGTAATGGCCACAACATCGTAGTCCCAAGTACCAATCCACGCCCCAAGTTCATCTACCTTTTTCCGGATGCTCCTTGCATTGAAGTAGACACACTTCAACCCACCTTCCTGTCTACCGGTACCCACCCTTGACCTTGATACCTTCCCCAGTACCTCACCACCCTCAACACTGACCTTCATACAACTTAAAATCAGCAGATCATCAGTTGCGCTTAGCACCTCACAAGAACTGCACAAGTGGACCTTTTTTAGTGATAACGAAGCTGTAGAATTGGATAGCAAAAACAACTCGCTTCGGACCAGATAACAATAGGAGCGGCAGTCGTACTGAGATATATTAGAACTCTGAAGTGGGTGCAAAGGTAAGTATGTGGCAGAACCCTTAGGAGTATTGATAGGCAAAGGGATCTGGGTGTACAGGTACACAGCTCACTGAAAGTGGCATTGCAGGTGGAGAAGGTAGTCAAGAAGGAATACGGCATGCTTGCCTTCATCGGCCAGGGTATTGAGTTTAAAAATTGGCAAGTCATGTTGCAGCTTTATAGAACCTTAGTTAGGTCGCACTTGGAATATTGTGTTCAATTCTGGTCGCCAAAAGGATGTGGAGGCTTTGGAGAGGGTACAGAAAAGATTTACCAGGATGTTGCCTGGTATGGAGGGCATTAGCTATGAGGAGAGGTTGGAGAAACTTGGTTTGTTCTCACTGGAGCGACGGTGGTTGAGGGGAGACCTGATAGAAGTCTACAAGATTAAGAGAGGCACGGACAGAGTGGATAGTCAGAAGCTTTTTCCCAGGGTGGAAGAGTCAATTACTAGGGGGCATAGGTTTAAGGTGCGAGGGGCAAGGTTTAAAGGAGATGTGCGAGGCAGATTTTTTACACAGAGTGGTGGGTGCCTGGAACACGTTGCCGGGGGAGGTAGTGGAAGCGGATATGGTAGTGACTTTTAAGGGGCGTCTTGACAAGTACATGAATAGGATGGGAACAGAGGGATATGGTCCCCGGAAAGGTAGGGGGTTTTAGTTAAGTCGGGCAGCATGGTCGGTGCAGGCTTGGAGGGCCGAAGGGCCTGTTCCTGTGCTGTAATTTTTGTTCTTTGTAACTAGTACAAGCTGTGCCTGTTTCGGTAAAACCTGTATGTATTGTTAGACTGAAATTTAAACAATGTCTGGACATGCTAGGTATGGTAGAAACATGTGCAGTTTTCTGTAAACACCAGAGTCTGCTTCAGAGGCCTTTATCTGAAGTAGTGCACTCCCTGCATATGCTTGAATAAAGCGATTGTGACCTGCTCTGAGTCTCCTGTGGTTAGTTTATGAAAAATCAGCGATATCGGGATCTTGGAATGTGACAGGACACCGCAAGAACATAAGATCTGTGCACCCGAGATTTCCTGATACGAACTCTCCGCTGACAGTAACCAATCAGGGATCTGCCTTTCTGATTTTCCGGCTCTGAGTTATTTAAAGTTTGGTGAGAAAGGACCAATTGTTTTTCAGCTTGGGTCATTCTGACCAAGAGATCAAAGAAACCTTCTCAAGATTTGACTCTGATGACAATAAGATTTTGGATGAGGATGAGCAGATGAGAATGCGGAATGAATTAGAAGAAAAGAAGGTAAGGAATTTAACCATAAGGAATGAGAAATGACCTTGGATCTATTCAATGCTTGCCATAACCAGTTACGGATTGTTTGTATCAACCAGGTGTAGAGACTGAATTCTGAAAAATGCATTCCTTATTTACATATTTATAGGAAAAGTAGAAGAAAGTGTTAGTAACCAAGACTTTGTCAATAGTTTAAAACTTGAAGTATACTGCCTCCCTTAACAGTGACATCATGGAACCTACAGTGCAGTCCCAGTACTGAAGTGCTGCGCTGCTGCTCCTGGGCACTGGACACATTTGTACAGAACTGTCAAATGACATCAGCCCATTTAAATAATCTTTTGGGAGCCTTTGGACACAATATGCCGCATTGTTCACCCTTGTGCAGCACTGGGCGGCACGGTAGCACAGTGGTTAGCACTGCTGCTTCACAGCTCCAGGGACCTGGGTTCGATTCCCGGCTCGGGTCACTGTCTGTGTGGAGATTGCACATTCTCCTCGTGTCTGCGTGGGTTTCCTCCGGGTGCTCCGGTTTCCTCCCACAGTCCAAAGATGTGTGGGTTAGGTTGATTGGCCATGCTAAATTGTCCCTTAGTGTCCCGGGATGCGTAGGTTAGAGGGAATAGTGGGTAAATATGTAGGGATATGGGGGTGGGGCCTGGGTGGGATTGTGGTCGGTGCAGACTCGATGAGCCGAATGGCCTCTTTCTGTACTGTAGGGTTTCTAAGTTTCTTAAAGGGGAAATTGCAGCATTTTAAAGAAGTAAAAAAAAAGATGAAGAGGCAGAAATGCAACATTATAGGATTACTCTGAGAAGGTTGAATCTGCTGAAGCAGAGGATACCCTCCACTGAAGGATATCAGAGCCAGTTGTTTCTGGAACACTGAACAAATTACTTAGAAACAT
The DNA here is from genome assembly GCF_964213995.1 of Mustelus asterias. NCBI lineage: Eukaryota > Metazoa > Chordata > Chondrichthyes > Carcharhiniformes > Triakidae > Mustelus > Mustelus asterias. The sequence continues at coordinate 61,287,264 of NC_135811.1, forward strand.
AGGATTAACTGTCTCTGATGTGGGTATTATGAAAAGGGGTTTGTTTTTATAAGGGATTAAGTGTTCACTGGGATATGAATGTATTGATTGGGTTTTCATGAAAGGGGATTTTTTTGTTCATAGTGAATTCTGTAATAGATATTTAGAAGTGGATACTGGGTGAGATTGAAGTAGGGAGGAACAAAGAACAGTACAGCACAGGAGCAGGCCCTTCGGCCCACCAAGCCTGCGCCGATCACATTCTATCTAGACCATCCCACTATTTCCCTCCTGTTCATGTGTCTATCCAGATAAATCTAAAGGTCACTAATGTATCTGCCTCAACCACCAAATTGTTTATATAAATGACAAATAACAGTGGACCCAGCACTGATCCCTGAGGCACACCGCTGGTCACAGGCTTCCAGTCTGAAAAACAATCCTCTACAACCACCCTCTGTCTTCTACCGACCGGCAAGCCTGTTTTGTATCCGATTGGCTGGTTCTCCCTGGATCTCATGAGATTGAACCTTACTGACCAGTCTACCATGCGGTACCTTGTCAAAGGCCTTACTAAAGTCCATGTAGACAACGTCGACTGCACTGCCCTCATCTATTTTCTTGGTCACCCCTTCAAAAAACTCTCTCAAATTTGTAAGATACAATTTCCCACGCACAAAACAATGCTGACTGTCCCTAATCAGTCCTTGCCTTTCCAAATGCATGTAGATTCTGTCTCTCAGAATACCTTCCAACAACTTACCCGCCACTGATGTTAGGCTCACTGGTCTGTAGTTCCCTGGCTTTTTCCTGCGTCTTTCTTAAATAACGGCACAACATTTGCCCCCCTCCAGTCTTCCAGCACCTCACCCACGGTTGTCGATGATTCATATATCTCCGCTAGAGAGTACTGATTCATTGATAAATGGGCTCTGATTGCTAGAGGCGTTGTCATGGAGAATGCAGCAGAGAACAGTTAACTGTTAATTGCCAAGCATTTGTTTCGAATGCAAATTGGTCGAGGCATTAACATGGGGAATGAAACCGGGAATGACTGCCTGTTTAATTCAGTTGAACACCTGAGTCTATGCTCAGTCCATGGTCTGTCCAGAGGCAGAGTGAGATTTCTGGTAGCAGATCTTTTCAGTTTTGATCAGATGAAACTATTCTGTTAATTTGAAAGGCTCACTTTAATAACTACTGTTGTTTTACAGTTGGCTCTAAATGCCGAAATAGACAATTTGGGAAGGAATTTCGGGTGTCCAGACAGCTCACAGACTTTAGATTGTGTGAAAAACAACAGCAAGAACACGTTAAACAATGGAGTAACACATGAGGAATTCCAGAAGTATGTATCATGGTTCAGGGCTGCTGGGTTTTAAAATGGAAAGTGAACAGTAGTGGATATGTTTCTGGACTGATAGTCGAGAGGTCTGGATTACTGACTCAGAGACATCAATTCAAATTATACCATTGCAGCTATGGAGTTTAAAATCAGTTAATAAAATGAAAAAAAGGAATGAAAATGTAATATCAAGGATAGCAATTCAGACCTTTCATGATCGTGAGCACTTTTATCAAATCTCCTCTGAACCTTCCCTTCTCAAGAGAAACAGTCATAACTTCCCCAATCTATCCTGGAACCATTCTCATGAATCCTTCCTAAAGTGTGGGGTTCAGAATTGGATGCAATATTCCAGTTGAGTCCAGCCTAATTTTTGCTTGCTTTTGTGCTCCATGTTCCTATTCAGGAAGCTCCGGATTGAAAGGTGTAATTTATTATCCATTCTCTAAGCCACCTTCTTTCAACAATTTGCACAAATATACACCCAGCTCCTGCTGCTCCTCCTTTAGAATTGTACCCTTTAGTTTATATTCTCCCTCTCATTCTCCCAACCAAAATGTATCATTTTGCACTTGGCTGTATTAAATTTCATCTGTCACGTGTTTGTCCATTCCTTATCTGTATGCTCTTGAATTCTAACACTATCCTCCTCACAGTTCACAATACTGCCAAGTATTGTGTCATCTGCAAATGTTGTATTTGTGCCCTGTACCCACATGCCTAAGTCGTTAATACAGGTAAAGAAAAGGTGTGGTCCTAATACTGACCCCTAGGGAACCTATTACAACATCTTCCTCCAGTCTGAAAAACCGTCATTCTCTATTACTGTCTGTTAATTATCACTCACCGGCTTTGTATCCATGCTGCTGCTGCTATTCCCATTTTCCAACAGATAGGAGAGTAATGTGGGATAATTTACCCTTTCCCCACCACTTGGCTGACCACAGCAAGATGTATTCTTTTGAGAAGGAATGTTTTAACCCCTTGAGTACTGTGACTTTACAGGACACAAAATGGGCTTCCTTGAAGCCCAAGTCAAAAGGAAGAATAAACATCTTTTTTCACAACACGCAAAATGTGAATGCAACAAACACACACCCCTCACTCACTCCGGACTGGAACTTTCCGATGATCCATGCCAGTGGGATCTTTCGGTCCTGCCAACGGCGCACCCCTGCGGTGGATATCATTGCAGCAGGGGGGTGCATTTAATGGGAAACCTGGTTCACAACAGCAGGGCCAGAATATCCTGCCACCAGCCAATGATAGGCTGCCCCCTGCCGCTGCAAAACACATGCAGGATGCACGCTAAACCCTGCCCCAAATCTTTGAAAGAAACATGTCTGGAGTGTTTAAAAAACAAGATTGCTTGCTATTTCATTCTGTCCATTGACATAACCTGAGGGTTCCTATTACTGGATTACTGCTGCACAACTGATTTCACAAGCATACATTATCACAGTAGGGTTCCTGCCATTTCACAGTTGGATTGACAGCTACAAGTGGTGATAGACTTGTTTGAAGTGGGACCATGAATTCTAATGCTTGTTGTTACAAGGGATTGTGCAGTTCGATGAGAAGTTTGTTGTTATAGGGTCCAGGAGCCCAGACAGCAGACATTTTTACAGTCAGGTCCTCAAAGTGGGGAATTCTCCTGAACACCTGACGCCCGGATGAAAATCCAGGCCGGAGCGTCTATCTTCCAAATGTTTGATGAGCTTAGGACATGACCATGACACATGCACTTCAGTCTAGCTGACAAGCTTGTTACATGGCAATTTACCAAACGTTTTGGAACCACATTGTGCTGTTAATGTTATAAAAGCATCAATCACTCATTAGGGACTGGGTAAATACATTGTGGGTTCACTTATTTACACTAGGCACAAGGGAACACTTATACATGACTAGTAAACTTGACAATATCAGCAGCAGAGCTGTGTGAATGTGTGCACTACTCACGTTGCTGTCCCTTTAAGGCACATTATACCAGAATGTCAGTGAAGTATCTTAGAAAGCTAGTTTTTTGTTAGCGGCAACATTTTATGAGCTGGTGTTACTTACAGGGTAATCTTATTTCAGATTGCGGCATCGCGTTGTTCAGCTGGAACATTCAATGAGCAACAATGTGTCCAAAATTGATGGAATTGCTGTTAAACTTGAGATAATGGAAAAAAGCAAAGACACAATGGAAAAGCTGTTCAACATTTTTCAGAAGGTAAAACGGACATTTTCCGCTCCTTGTTTAAACTTAGAAACAGGACTAATCATGGTCATTTAAATGATTGATTTGGCCTAGCACTTAAAAACCAGCAATGCTAAAAATTATAGAAAGTTTACTGCTGAACATATTTAGGAGGCATAAGGCATTTGGCCCTTTGAGCCTGTAATGCTATTTGGTAAGATGATGGTTGATCAGATTGTGGTCTCAACTCTACTTTCCTGTCTTTCCCCATAACCCTTGACCCCCTAATTTACCAGAAATATTCTAAATCTGCCTTGAATAAGTTCAGTGACCCAGCCACTGTTCTCTTGGAAGAGACTTCAACACACCAACGACTGTTTAAAAAGGAAGACCTCTTATTCTTAAACTGTGTGCCCTAGTTTTATGCTGGAAAACTCGTCTGCGTTTGGGATTCTCCGCCTCCGCGGAGTACCAAATTCTCCTTTTGGGATGGGAATGAACAAGATCGGAGAATCCCGCCGATAGTCCTTCCCACAAGAGGAAACATCCTCCCAGTATTCACCCTATCGAATATCCTCAGGTTCTCATTATGTTTCAATAAGATCACCTCTCATTCTTCTAAATTTCAATAGGCATAGGTCCAACTTGTTGAACTTTTTTCCTATGGATTAGCCCCTCATCCCTGGAATGAGTCGAGTGAACCCTCTCTGAACTGCTTCAAATGTAATTATATTCTTTTTCAAATAATGAGACCAAAACTGTGCACAGTATTCCAGATGTGGCCTCACCACGCCCTGTACAGCTGCAGTAAAACTTCCTTACTTTTATGTTCCATTCCCCTTATATAAAGCTGAAACAGAGCTTCAAGTGTTTGTAGTATTGCTATCTCTGATTGTCCCTGATGCACAATATGCATGCATAGTAACATTCAAAGTGCTGGAAAGTTATGTGAGGAAATGATAACGTGCCATATGGGCCTTGTACACTTCTTTCATCTAATGATAAATCCAGAGCTCCCAGAAAACAGGACCACATGGGAAAGAACTGTGGGTTGGAGTTACACTGACGGTCTTGTATTTCCTATCTGCACACAATTGAGTATGATATTCACTGGATGTATGGGAGCATTGAATTTACGCTGCTGTTTAAACAGTCTATCTTGGTTAGGATTGCTTAGCTTTTCTGCTTTGGACCAAGCTTCTCTGGGTGTTTGTCAGGGGACAGCCATCTCATATCACCTTCTCAGCATTTTGTACAGCTTTCACATGGATGATATCAGGAGGGGACAAGTGAGGCCAACCTTCTCCTGCCGCGATAGAATATTGAGAGGAGTGCTAGCATTGTGGTTTCATTACTGGACTAATAATTTCACTGCCCGCAGTAATGATTCAGAGAAATGAATCAAACCCAATTATTGCATTTGGGGAATTTAAGTCAAACTGGAATAAAAAGAGTCAGTTAGAGTGATCTTGTATAAAGTTTAAGTTTATTTATTTGCGTCACAAGTACATTAACACTGCAATGAAGTTACTGTGAAAATCCCCTGGATGCCTCACTCTGGCGCCTGTTCGGGTACACTGAGGGAGAATTTAGCATGGCCAATACATCTAACCAGCATGTCTTTCAGACTGTGGGATGAAACCGGAGCACCCGGAGGAAACCCACACAGACATGGGGAGAACATGCAGACTCTGCACAGGCAGTGACCCAAGCCGGGAATCGAACCTGGGTTCCTGGCGCTGTGAGGCACTGTGCCGTCCCAATTGTTGTAAAAAGTCTACAATATTTTGGATTCTGCAATCCTTACTTGGTTCAATCTACATGTGACAACAGAGGATGTGGTTGATTCTTAACTGCCTCTGAAATAGCTGAAGGAGACACTCAGTTCTGGGTTATTGGAGGTGGGTAATAAATGCTGGCCTTACCATCCATACCCACATCCCATGAATGAATCTAAAAAAGATATTTTCTGAAAAGTCTGAGTGTGTGGTGCAATCTCCCATCTCCCACGCCCACAAGCAACAGATTTCCAAACCATTGTTAACAGCAGAGGTTAAAATGGGATTGAGTGGAGGATTTAATGTGACAAAGCTCCTCATTCCTGGGCCTGGAATTCACTATCAGATTAGACACCTCAGTCAATCTGATTCTTAAATCTTTCTACTGTAGATTTAATTTCTACAAAACGTGCAGAAAGAAAGCTAGAAATTGGGCTCAATTAGCACAGACTTCATAACACGATTCAATGAAAGGATTGAATGGTGTGTTATTTAAACAGCTCAAAGGTATGTTTAGACCTGAGGAGAAAGCAGTTCCAGCCCAGAGCCTGTGAAAGCAACTGGAGCGGTTTGTTTTATTCTGTTGTGGGATGTGGGTGTCAGTGGTAAGGCCAGCAATTGTTGCCCATCCTCTAGTTGCCCTTGAACTGAGTGGCTTGCTTGGCCTCGTCGTGAATATATTTAATGATGGAGCATATAGGATAGAGAACTTACAAGATTCACTAACCTCTGATAGCCTAGTGGTATTATCGCTCGACTATTAATCTAGAAACTCAAATAATGTTCTGGGCATACAAGTTCGAATCCCGCCACGGCAGATGGTGGAATTTGAATTCAATGAAAAATCTCTGGAATTAAGAATCTACTGATGACCATGAAACCATTGTCGATTATCGGAAAAACCCATCTGGTTCACTAATGTCCTTTCGGGAAGGAAATCTGCTGTCCTTACCCGGTCTGGCCTACATGTGACTCCAGAGCCACAGCAATGTGGTGGACTCTCAACTGCCCTCTGAACAAGGGTAACTAGGGATGGGTAATAAATACTGCCCCAGCCAGCGATGGCCATGTCCCACGAATGAATAAAAAAATCAAAATTGTTTCCTCACCTCAGTCCTTATCCTGTGCCTCTGCCCCCATAATGGCATCAGGTTGTTTGGGAGGTCCAGGTGATTGTATGGGTGAGTACATACATATAGATCTGATTCACTTTCAAATATTCATCCGGAATTTGGCTGAATTTCTAACCTTTGCTAATTTAGAGTTTCTAACACTTTGTTTTCAATTGCTTTTTCAAGGGTGAAAGACGGGACGTGGCTGAGCGTCTGTGATATTCAGGAAAAGCAGTAAGCTTTGATCAGCACTGACACCAAGGTTCAATCATTGAGAAGACTTCCCCAGATACCAGCCCAGTTCACTCAGGCCAGGCTCCCAATTCTTCAGCTCAAACAATAACATCGATCCCTTTCAAACAGGTGGAAACTTCCCGAATGATTCCATTGGGTCTTTATAAGAATCTGTAGTGCAGACTACAGACGCCACAAATTACCTGAGCCAGGATTTGGTTCTTTGATCTCCATGACCTATTATTTTTATATGTACAACAATTCAGATTAGTAAAAGCTAACGTGAATTATTACCAATCATTGTAAGATCCTCATTAGATTAGAAGAATATTTCAGTGGCACAAGAGCAAACACTGCACATTGGGGAAGGCACACCGATAGAAATCAGCTGGATATTATTATCCACTCCTTTGCTTGGACAATCCGACATGAATATGGATAATTTCCCATTCATAAACAACCTGCAAAGCAGGCAAGGCTGGAATTGTAACAGGCGATTTATTGGAAAATCACAGGTGCAGTGCAGACAATGTTCTGTTGACTGATTTCAATCGATTTAGTTACAGACACTGCTCCCACAACCTTCCAATAAACTGTGTGCAAGACACCACACCTAGCCCAGTGTCTCTAAATGATGCACTCTACAAGTATGTGTACAAAGAAACACACAAGTTATAAATAATATAATATTTTCAAGCCACAGATTACACACATTTATTACATTCTTCATAAACATGTTCCAACTGCAGACAATTAAACCTGTAATATCAGCTTCAGATTATCTCCTGCTCAATTGGCACAGATGCTGAATCTGCTTCATTCAGGATTCTGTGCCACCTGCCTCAGGTGTCAGATAGTCATTGCCTGACAGCTGAAATGATATTAGGAAGTCATTGCATTATGATGTTCACGCAAGGCATTCTTGCTTCAGTCTAATCCTGCCTATATGGGCTAACCGAACCACTTACCCGATTTAATGCCCTTAGTCCAGGACATCATGGGCCCGATTGGGGCGTGAAATCACGGTAAAATCGGGTGTGAGGCCTTTATCATGATCTGCACCCGCGTCCGAGCAAATCGCCACTTTACCGACACCCGCGGCCCGACGATTTAGCATTAGCATGGATTTAATTACCTGCCCGCCCAACTCTACCATCAATTCCCACTTTACCACCTTCTGTTCCGTTCCGGATCCGCACTTTTAGCGACCTGCAAAATAAAAATCCGAAGCCGACGTTGCAGCTTCCGAAGAGCGGAGTCAGAGCCTGCAATCCTCTGGGAGGGCGGGGAGGGAGGAGGCAGGTCAGATGTATCTCTGGGGGGGAGGAGGAGGAGGCGGGTCAGATGTATCTCTGGGGGGAGGGGAGGAGGAGGAGGCAGGTCAGATGTATCTCTGGGGGGGGAGGAGGAGGAGGCGGGTCAGATGTATCTCTGGGGGGAGGGGAGGAGGAGGGAGGTCAGATGTATCTCTGGGGAGGGGGGGGAGGAGGAGGCGGGTCAGATGTATCTCTGGTGGGGGGATGCAGGGGGGTCCGCTGCCACTGTGCGGGCGATCCCTCCTCCCCACCGGAGGAACTAATCCCCCCTCCCGGAGTGATTCAAGTCCATGATCTTTCATCTGAAACATTAACTCAGTTTCTCTCTCCGTACGTGCTGCCTGAGTATTTCCAGAATTTGCTGTTTTAACTTCCAATGTGCAGCATTTTGCTCTTCTATCTGGAAAAGTGCTTGTTATATTCTGTGTCTTGCTATTTGGAGGAATATGGCTCCAAATATTCTGGAATCCTTTTGATGCCTCATCCAAACGTTTTCATGTGAGACCAGACGGTGACCACTGCCAAGCTTTTTATCCAGCACAGCATTGTAACTGAGCTCAACATTGCTCAGTGAGTGTTTTACATGTTTAAAATTAACAAGTTAAGGTCACTGGATATTGATTAGAAGCAGGAGTAATTGAATGGTTTTTGTTCAGTTTAGAATAGAGAGACTGAAGCCCTGTCTGGCATCAGCTGGAGCTTGGACTAGGGATCAATTACAGGGATTTTATGATCTCTGTGCCTCATGTACAGGCCATTTACTAACTGATTCATACTCAGGCAGCACGTACAGAGAGAGAAACTGAGTTAATGTTTCAGATGAAATATCATGGACTTGAATCACTCTGGGAGGAGGGATTCGTTCCTCTGGTGGGGAGGAGGGATCGCCCGCAGAGTGGCAGCGGACACCCCTGCCCCCCCACCAGAGATCCGTCCGCCCCGCCCCCGCCCCCCCTTAACCAGTGAGCGATCGGGCCTCCCTCCCCATCACCAGACAACGATCAGCCCTCTCGCCCCCTCCTCCCCAGAGATACATCTGACCCGCCTCCATCCTCCTCCTCCCCTTCCCCCCCCCCACCTCCCCACCCCCCCCCCCCCCACAAGAGGATGATCTGTGTCACAGAGAGTCGCTCTCTCCGCTTTCTGCTTTTCTTTTCTTTCCCGACACGGGCGCGCTTTTTCAGATTTTTTTCGAACTGCGCATGCGCTGTTTCGAGCTCTGATCGTTCTGGCAGCGCTAAGCCCCGCCCACAGCGTGGATCGGACTGGAGCCGGCTGAAAGCGTATGGGCGCGTCTGAAAGCGGATTCCAAGGTCGGATCTGTACTACACCCAGATTCGGCACTTAGAATCAAAATGGTAAAATCGGGCTCCATGTCACTGAAAACAAAGTTGAAAGTTGTGTAGGGAGATAATTCTGTTTAATGGACAGGAAATGGGTGAATTCCCAAAATGTGCTTCCACTGAGTGAGGTTCTGCACCCACAATTCTAAATTGCAACATTTACTCCAGCTTAAATCAGGAGTGAGGATCTAACTTGATATCAAAGTAAAGGAGAGAAAATCTCGCTCAGCTTTGCTTCCAGTTCAGTTCAACCCTTTTCCCACTCCATTATTCCACAAATGTAGTATTTGTACTGGGAGTGATATTAAACATAGCGGAATCCAAAAGCAGGTCACCTATTGCCCACTTCTCTTACATGACTTAATTGATATGCACTCAATTGAATTAACAAAGACCAAAGAAAATTACAGCACAGGAACAGGCCCTTCGGCCCTCCAAGCCTGCACCGACCATGCTGCCCGACTGAACTAGAACCCCCTACCCTTCCAGGGGCTAAATCCCTCTATTCCCATCCTATTCATGTATTTGTCAAGACGCTCCTCAAAAGTCACGATCATATCTGCTTCCACTATCTCCCACGGCAGTGAGTTCCAGGCACCCAAAAAAAACTTGCCTCGTATATCTCCTTTAAACCTTGCCCCTCGCACTTTAAAACTGTGCCCCATACTAATTGACTCTTCCACCCTGGGAAAAAGCTTCTGACTTTCCACTCTGCCCATGCCGTTCATAATCTTGTAGACTTCTATCAGGTTGCCCCTCAACCTCCATCGCTCCAGTGAGAACAAACCAAGTTTCTCCAACCTCTCCTCATAGCTAATTCTCTCCATGCCAGGCAACATCCTGGTAAATCTTTTCTGTACCCTCTCCAAAGCCTCCACATCCTTCTGGTAGTGTGGTGATCAGAATTGAACACTGTATTCCAAGTGAGGCCTAACTAATGTTCTTTAAAGCTGCAACATGACTTGCCAACTTTTAAACTCATTGCCCCGGCCGATGAGATAATGCATCAGTGTAAAGTCAACTGCTTCTTGTCACCAGATGGAATGGAAATTGTGTTAAGCTACATAGACTGGCAGAATAGAATTAAATAGAATTTGAAAACTGCCTTCAATATCAAATTCAAAATACTAGCAAGAATAAATAGGGAACCTGTCAATAACAAAGCTTTTGTTTATTCTAATGACATTGGCTTTCCCCTTTCATGGGATGTGAGTGTCGCTGGCTGAGTCAGTATTTATTGCCCATCCCTAACTGCTCTTGAACTGAGCGTCTCACTTGGCCATTACAGAGGGTAGTTAAGAGTCCATCACATGTATACCAGACCAGGTAAGGATGGCAGATTTCCTACATTGACAATGGTTTCATGGTCATCATTAGAATCATCACTGAATTGCTGCCTCACAGCGCCAGGGACCCAGGTTCAATTCCAGCCTTGGGTCACTGTCTGTGTGGAGTTTGCACGTTCTCCCAGTGTCTGTGTGGGTTTCCTCCGGGTGCTCCGGTTTCCTCCCACAGTCCAAAGATGTGCGGGTTAGGTGGATTGGCCATGCTAAATTGCCCTTTTAGTGTCCCAAAATGTGTAGCTTAGAAGGATTAGTGGGGTAAATATGTGGGGTTACAGGGATAGGGCCTGGTACGCAGGTCAGTGCAGACTCAATGGACTGAATGGCACCCTTTGCACTGATTCTATGACAGACCCTACAGTCCTCTGCAGTAAAGAATTCCACAGATTCACTACCTTCCGAGAGCTAAAATTCCCCCTCATTTCTGTCATAAATGGGTAACCCTTTACTCTGAGATTATGCCCTCTGGTTGTAGACTATCCCACTAAGGGAAACAACCCCTCAGCATCTACCCTGTCAAACCCTTGAGAATCCTATATGGTTCAATTACGTTGTTACTCATTCTTAGCTCCAATGAGCTCAGGTCCAACCTACTCAACCACTCTTCATAAAAACATCCCTCCACACCCGGGATCAACCTAATGAAATTTATTTGGACTGCCTCCAATGCCAGTCTATCTTTCCTTGGATAAGGGGACCAAAACTGTTCACAGTATTCCAGGTGTGGTCTAACTAGTGCCTTGTATAGGTTTAGCAAGACTTATATACTCCCTTCCCTTTGAAATAAAGGCTAACATTCTATTTGCCTTCCCAATTACCGACTGAACTCTCAACTTTCTGCAGTCTTTCTCCATTTAAATAATATTCAGCTCTTTTATTCTTCCTACCAAAGTGCATCACTTCACATTTTCCATCTGCCAAGTTTTTGTCCCCTCATTTAATCTGTCTATATCCCTCTGAAGACTGTGTTATCCTCACCATTTGCCTTCCCACCCTTTTTGTTTCATCTGCAAACTTAGCAATAGTACATTCACTTCCCTCATTATTAATATGTATTGTTAGTAATTGTGGCCCCAGCACTGATCCCTGTGGCACTCCACTAGTTACAGGTTGCCATCCTGAAAATGCCCCTCTTATTCTAACTCCAAGCTATTGTGTATCTTGTAGATGGTGGATAGGTTTTGGGGAGTCAGGAGGTGAGTTACTCGATGCAGAATTCCCAGCCTGGTCTTGTAGCCACGGTATTTATATGGCTAGTCTATTCAGTTTCTGCTCAATGGTTGCTTCCAGGATGTTGATGATGGGGGATTCAGTAATGGCAATGCCATTGAATGTCAAGGGGCAATAGTTAGATTCTCTCTTGTTGGCGATGGTCATTGCCTGGCACTTATGTGGCACCACTTATCAGCCCAAGCCTGGTTACTGTCCAGGCTGTATTTGGACATGGACTGCTTCAGTTTCTGAGGAGTCACGAATGGTGCTGAACATTGTGCAAATATCAGCAAACATCCCCACTTCTAACCTTATGATGGAAGGAAGGTCACTGATGGAGCAGCTGAAGATGTTGGGCCTAGGACACTAACCCTGAGGGACTGTGCAGTCATAGAAATCATAGAAATCATAGAAACCCTACAGTACAGAAAAAGGCCATTCGGCCCATCGAGTCTGCACCGACCACAATCCCACCCAGGCCCTACCCCCATATTTCCCACTAATTCCTCTAACCTACACATCTCAGGACACTAAGGGCAATTTTTAGCATAGCCAATCAACCTAACCCGCACATCTTTGGACTGTGGGAGGAAACCGGAGCACCCGGAGGAAACCCACGCAGACACGAGGAGAATGTGCAAACTCCACACAGACAGTGACCCAAGCCGGGAATCGAACCCAGGTCCCTGGAGCTGTGAAGCAGCAGTGTTAACCACTGTGCTACCGTGCCGCCCCGTGCAGTGATGTCCTGTAAGGCAATTTGCAATATCATCTAACACGGGGACTAGGAAAGGAACTTGGGCAGACATAATTTACTGGGAATAGCATCAAAGGAACATGAGGTGGATCTCATGGACAAGGTGGGCTTGGAGAGGGAATGGGCTGGGAGAGGAGAGAAAGTAGAGAACAAGATCAGAACTGGGCAGAGAAGCAGCCAGGAAGATGGGATGAAGCATGGCCTAACGGGCCATGGGAAAGGAAGTAACAGAGGCAGCTGATTGGATAGACTTAAACCTTAGTGGCAAAGAAGTCCACACTTCAGTTAAAGACGTGAGTGGAGGGAGAGGGAATTCGGAGAATGGTTTGCAGCAGAGGAGCTGGGGTGGCACTCAGTGAGCAGCTTTGGAAAGTGACCCTATAATGCTTCATGTGAGCCAGCCAGATCTGGTGGTGAAGGTCTAAAGCAGCTTTCCATTATATACAGTCAAGCTTACGTCCATTGGATTTAAGCGAGTGGACTTGGGGGCTGCAGCAGGAGAGCAGCAGGGTGATAGAGATCAAATTAGCTGAGCTGCAGCATCAGTAAGTAATAAACCCTCCTGTTCGTTTCAGCGGATTCAGCAGGATTATTGCTTCAGGAGGTACAGTCTACAAACAAACTTCCCGATGCACCTGACTTCAGCATGAGTCTGTCACAGCATTTCCCCACACTGACTATTTGATTGGATCTATCAGAGCTTCTCCTTCAAGACACAAAGTTAACTCAGCTTCCCCAACACTTGAGACCTGTATTACCGTACAGAATAAACCCATTCTGAACAGGTGTTTCAGAGGGACGACTTTTACTTGTACAAATGAAACACATTTCCATCAACACCTTCATTCTCCTCATGTTTTCTTGCTGTCTTCAAACTCTTGACCATTCACAAATTTGGGTTCATAACTTTAAGAATAAAACGAGCCAGCATTTTCTGATAAGATTTCAAACTGAACACAGATTAGACATGACAGTGATATTGTTCTTGAGTGCATTATGCAGAACAGAAAGAATGGAATTATTTTTGTGACATAGCTATACTGTCAATTCTGATATATAAATATTATGGTATAGTGAACCTCACCAAGGCCCCAAACATTTTCCATTTCAACACAATTCATGATTTCATGTTGATTGGTTGCTTTTTGGTGAAAGTGAAATTTCAACCAAAGAATACTCAGTTTCCAGAAAATACCCAATCATAAAATGGTGGAAACACTCACATGGCTGAGTTACTCTTTACTTTGGGCGGCATGGTAGCACAGTGGTTAGCACTGCTGCTTCACAGCTCCAGGGACCTGGGTTTGATTCCCGGCTTGGGTCACTGTCTGTGTGGAGTCTGCATGTTCTCCCCGTGTCTGTGTGGGTTTCCTCCGGGTGCTCCGGTTTCCTCCCACAGTCCAAAGATGTGCGGGTTAGGTTGATTGGCCATGCTAAAAAAATGCCCCTTAGTGTCCTGGGATGCATAGATTCGAGGGATTAGCGGGTAAAATATATGGGGGTAGGGCCTGGGTGGGATTGTGGTTGGTGCAGACTCGATGGGCCGAATGGCCTCTTTCTGTACTGTAGGGTTTTCTACGTTTACTTCCCTAATCCTTTGATTCCACATTGGTTTCCATATTATCTATTATATTGAAATATATTATATATTTTTTACATGTATGTATATGTACTTATACCCTTCCCACAGTTAAATTTACAACATAATTATATGGTTCAATAATTGTGCTGAAAAAAGAATCTCATACCTTTATTAAATTAATTAAATATCTATCCCATCATCCAGCAGTTACAACTGCTACCTCAGTGACCAGACTTTCCTTCTGTTCCATTTCCGGAGCTAGGTCATGAGTTCTTATCTTTTTGGATCAATGTATGTATGTGACCTCAGCACCCTCACTATCCTCTGCGCTGCTCAGTCTCTATCTTCTACACACAAGCACAAACCATGTCACACTCCACTATTATTTAAGTTGAATTTAAGATATACACACAGTACAAGTCCCGCTTTGCTTGAAGCTAAGTATTGTGTGAGTTGTAAAATGAATACTCCACCACCTGGCAGGAATAGTAATAATTCATCCATGATATTTAACAGTTAATTAAATTTGTCGTTGGTTTCCTGCTCCTGAACACAAAAGTACATTTCCAGTCAGAGTCAGCAGTGCTGAGTTTTGTACAACAGGAGTGTAAAGAGTGAGGGTCCAGCACGGATGGAAAATCCTGCAGGGATTGTAAATGCTAGTACCTCCATCCAAACTCTTGATATATTTTGCCATGCAGAGCTTTGCATTCAAAGCATTGTGTATGAAGTTGATAGCACGCTTACCCAAGGGCAGACTAGCAATATGTAAAAGGAGATTTCCAAAGTGCTCCAGAAATGGTTCCTTATCTCAACCTGTGCCCCCATGTGAGAATATTCTGTGCCTGTAATAAATCCTCAGAGGCAGAAGTCCCTTCACCAAAATCCCTTTATTTACAAGTCAGACAACAGCATACAGAGTGCTTTCCGTTAGCAGCCTACACTAGGTGTCCCTGAGGAACTGACACTCCCGGTTAAATACAAAGCAAGAGACTCTCTAATTGGCTCATCAATTTGGCCTGCTCCTTTTTGGTCAACCAAATGAACCATCAATTTGGCCCTGAATCAAGGAGTTCATATTCTAATCGGCCCACCTCAATTGCCTGATTAAAGTCATTACAGTGGCCTCCCAGTGTGTCAGCCTTTGATCTTGCTGCTCATTCCGGTTGTGGGTTCAAACACCAGCCCAAGATTTGAACACCTAAATCTCAGCTGACACTTTAACTGAAGGGGCATACTATTGCAGGTTGGTTTTGAAGAAGACATTAAGCTGTCCATTTCTCTTCAAGTGGCTTAAATGATTCTAGGGCATTACAGCATTCAAAAAGCAGGGAGTTCTCCCGCATCCTGGCCAACATTCATCTCCAGCTAGCACCATCACAGCAGATTAACTGATCACTTGTATCACTGGATGTTTGTGTGGCTTTACTGTACTCTAATATGCTGCATCATTCTTCTACATAACAATAGCAACTACACTTCAAAAGCTATTTATTGGCTGTGAGGCACGTCAGGACATCCTGGGGATGTGAAAGATTCTGTAGAAAGATGACTAATAGGAACTTGCTGTTTCTAACACAGAAATCTATCTAAATGAAAGTCATGTATCAAAGGTCATTTCTTAAAAGTCCTCTTAGTAATGTTTTTGTAGATTGTGATCTTTACTGATGACAAATACTCAGATTTAAAATAGAATAAACTAGTCACATGAAATCTAAAGGTAATTATATAAAACGGGTGTCCTGTTACATTCTGGTACTGTTAATGTGAAAGCTTCGTATTGAGGTTATGACAGCTAGGGGAATGAACAATACATCACCTGGAACTGCTTTTGTGCTGTAGGTTCATTCCTGTAATCCACTAAATCTACTGAATCTGTCGCTCTGCTGAAATCACTTTCACTGAGGAATGTGGGTGTTTTTACAGTTCTTATCATTTAGTGTTTCATTTTCTATTGTGATGTGAATATAAAGGAGAATAATTGTACGGGGAGTATGTTTGATGGAATGTATTCCTTCCCACTCCCAGTGCACAGAAAAAAGCTCATTCTGTTCACTCATATGGTGGTTCATCTGTTATGCTGAGGCAGGTTTAATCTCTTTCTTGGATTTGTTTAATGTAATCTGACATGACAAGAGTGACAGCACTTCAGAAGTACTGCATTGGCTGTGAAATGTTGAGGGAATCCTGATAACATGAAAGGTGCGATATGAATGCAAGTTCTCTCATTTGGTCTTGAATCTCCATGCCCAAGGAAGCACATAGTCCTGGAATTCCCCTTCCTTGGATTCCGGTGATCCTAGATTCTTGTGCTGCATTCCAGGCATTCTGGCTTCCCATGGTGTTGGTTTTCCATAGTCCCAAATTCTGGTAGATCTGGATTCCCCTAGTCCTGAATACTGGCAGTCAATGCTCCCTATCAGTGTGTGATCCATTTAAGATTGCCACTACATGTATATATATTAAAGATCCTGCTGTTTGTGCAGCCAGGCAGCATATTCCTGATTGCTGTCTGACTGTACACTCACAGTTTTGAGGGAGCACGGCTGCTGGCCTTGGATTCCACTGTGGACTCAGGCTGCCTGCTATTCTGATGGCCCTTATTTGTTTCCAAAGAAGTTATATTGGAGTTGAAACTGAACTCTGTGTTTCTCTCTCTACGAGACCTGCTGAGTTTTTCCAGCATTTTTTGTTAATTTTGTATAATTTTCAACACCTGCAGTATTGTGAACTTCTTTCTGGGTGGCCTGATATCCTTGAGGCCCTCAAATCCAGTGGCCCTGGATTTTCACGGCTCCATGTCCCTGTGATCCAGGTTTCCTGTTGCCATAATTCCAAAGGCCCTGGATCCAGCGCAATTCATAATCCAAGCAGTACAAGTAAAAGTAAAAATAATCACCACTGCTGGAACAAAAACAGAAAATGCTGCAAAATCACAGCATGTTCTGGAAGAAATAAAAACTAACTTGTTCAAGTACAGATCCTCAGCTCTGCAGGTTTGACAAAGGCATAAGACATTCCTGAAAAGTATTTCCAGTGTATTTTCTTTCTGACGTGCAGACAGAGCAGAACAGGAAACCAGAACCAGGGAGGTCCAGCTGCGACTAATTCCAACACATTCAGAGTGGGAAGTACATTAACTTGAAGGCTCTTCCTCACAGTCCCGTTCTCCTTTCTCTGTGGCCCACACATTTAAATACATTGTCTTAATTAGCTGCACTTGTAACACTCCTAGTGATTGTGCTCTGTGTGAACTGTAAGGTGTAAAGTACTTTGCACATTGGAGAAAATCTAATGTCCTTTATAATGCTTGTGATAGATTTGGTGTGTATTCTATTGTATTGATATTTAAACAAATTTTAATAAATGTATACAAGCAATATTTTGTTGATTCATTTTTATAAAAACAAGCTGCATAATCTCAATGTTTTTGTTATAATCACAGTGTATGAACATCAGTCTTTATATTCTGATATTCATGGTTGGACAATGAACAAAGATAGTTAACATGAGTTTGAATTTGAATTTTTGCACATCAAAATTACTTATGTGCCAAACAGAATAAGCACCAATAGACAGAACTAAGCAATTTCACAACCAATAGATCAGTTCTGCCACATCCAGCCATGAATGATGGTGACCAATTAAACAACACACTGGAGGAGGAGGTCTACAAATATTCCCTATCCTCAATGACAGAGAAGGCCAGCATATTAGTGCAAAGTATTCACAACAACCTTCAGCCAGAAGTGCCGAGGGATAATCCATCTAGGCTTTCTCTAGAGGTCTCTAGCATTGCAGATGTCAGTTTTCACGTAGTCCTGTTTGGTAGCTTCACTAGGTTGACACCTCATTTTTAGGTATGCCTAGTGCTGCTCCTGGCATGCCCTCCAGCACTCTCCATTGAGCCAGGGTTGATCCCTTAGCTTCATGGGAATGGTTGAGGGGGTATGTGCTGGGCCATGAAGTTACAGATTGTGGTTGTATACAATTCTGCTGCTGCTGGTGGCCCACAATGCCTCATGGATCCTCTTACTGAGTTGTTAGATCCATTTTTAAAATCTATCCTATTTAGCATGATGATATCAAGAAACGGTTGAAGGCACTGAATACTGCAAAGGCTATTGGTGGGATTTTATGACCAGAAGTGTACTGGCAGGCAGGAAGGTGGTTTGAAGTGTGTATACTTCAACGCCAGGAGCATCCGGAATAAGGTGGGTGAGCTTGCAGCATGGGTTGGTACCTGGGATTTCGATGTTGTGGCCATTTCGGAGACATGGATAGAGCAGGGACAGGAATGGTTGTTGCAGTTTCCAGGGTTTAGATGTTTCAGTAAGTGCAGGAAAGGTGGTAAAAGAGGGGGAGGTGTGGCATTGTTAGTCAAGGACAGTATTATGGTGGCAGAAAGGACGTTTGATGACGACTCGTCTACTGAGGTAGTTTGGGCTGAGGTTAGAAACGGGAAAGGAGAGGTCACCCTGTTGGGAGTTTTTTATAGACCTCCAAAAAGTTCCAGAGATGTAGAGAAAAAGATTACAAACATGATTCTGGATAGGAGCGAAAGTAACAGGGTAGTTGTTGTGGGGGTCTTCAACTTTACAAATATTGACTGGAAAAGCTACAATTTGAGTACTTTAGAGGGGTCAGTTTTTGTCCAATGTGTGCAGGAAGGCTTCCTGACACAGTATGTAGATAGACCAACAAGAGGCGAGGCCACATTGGATTTGGTACTGTGTAATGAACCAGGCCAGGTGTTAGATTTGGAGGTAGGTGAGCACTTTGGTGATAGTGACCACAATTCGATTACGTTTACCTTAGCAATGGAAAGGGATAGGTATATACCAAAGGGCAAGAGTTATAGCTGGGGGAAAGGAAATTATGACGCGATTAGGCGAGATTTAGGTGGCATAGGTTGGGGAAGGAAACTGCAGGGGATGGGCACAATTGTAATCATAGAAGAAATCATAGAAACCCTACAGTGCAGAAGGAGGCAATTCGGCCCATCGAGTCTGCACCGACCACAATCCCACCCAGGCCCCACCCCCACATATTTTACCCACTAATCCCTCTAACCTACGCATCCCAGGGGCAATTTTTTTAACCTGGCCAATCAACCTAACCCGCAGATCTTTGGACTGTGGGAGGAAACCGGAGCACCCGGAGGAAACCCACGCAGACACGAGGAGAATGTGCAAACTCCACACAGACAGTGACCCGAGCCGGGAATCGAACCCGGGACCCTGGAGCTGTGAAGCAGCAGTGCTAACCACTGTGCTACCGTGCCGTGCCGTGTAATGTGGAACTTGTTCAAGGAACAGTTACTACGCGTCCTTGATAAATATGTACCTGTCAGGAAGCAGTCATGTGAGGGAACCGCGGTTTACTAAAGAGGTTGAATCTCTTGTGAAGAGGAAGAAGGAGACTTATGTTAAGATGAGACGTGAAGGCTCAGTTAGGGCGCTTGAGAGTTACAAGTTAGCCAGGAAGGACCTAAAGAAGGAGTTAAGAAGAGCCAGGAGGGGACATGAGAAGTCTTTGGAAGGTAGGATCAAGGAAAACCCTAAAGCTTTCTATAGGTATGTCAGGAGTAAAAGAATGACTAGGGTAAGATTAGGGCCAGTCAAGGACAGTCATGGGAAGTTGTGCATGGAGTCTGAAGAGATAGGAGAGGCACTAAATGAATATTTTTCGTCGGTATTCACACAGGAGAGGGACAGTGTTGTTGAAGGGAGTACTGAGATGCAGGCTGTTGGACTGGACGGGATTGAGGTTCATAAGGAGGAAGTGTTAGCAATTCTGGAAAGGGTAAAAATAGATAAGTCCCCTGGGCCAGATGGGATTTATCCTAGGATTCTCTGGGAGGCTAGAGAGGAGATTGCAGAGCCTTTGGCTTTGGTCTTTGTGTCATCATTGTCTACAGGAACAGTGCCAGAAGACTGGAGGATAGCAAATGTTGTCCCCTTGTTCGAGAAGGGGAGTAGGGACAACCCTGGTAACTATAGACCGGTGACCCTTACTTCTGTTGTGGGCAAAGTTTTGGAAAGAATCATAAGAGATAGGATTTATAATCACCTGGAAAGGAATAATTTGATTAGGGATAGTCAGCACGGTTTTGTGAAGGGTAGGTCGTGCCTCACAAACTTATTGAGTTCTTTGAGAAGGTGACCAAAGAGGTGGATGAGGGTAAAGCGGTTGATGTGGTGTATATGGATTTCAGCAAAGCATTTGATAAGGTTCCCCATGGTAAGCTTTTGCAGAAAATACGGACACATGGGATTGAGGGTGATTTAGTGGTTTGGTTCAGGAATTGCCTAGCTGTAAGAAAACAGAGGGTGGCGGTTTATGGGAAATATTCATCCTGGAGTTCAGTTACTAGTGGTGTACCGCAAGGATCTGTTTTGGGGCCACTGCTTTTTGTCATTTTTACCTGGATGAGGGTGTAGAAGGATGGATTAGTAAATTTGCGGATGACACTAAAGTCGGTGGAGTTGTAGACAGTGTGGAGGGAAGTGGCAGGTTACAGAGGGACATAGATAAGCTGCAGAGCTGGGCTGAGAGGTGGCAAATGGAGCTGAATGCGGAAAAGTGTGAGGTGATTCACTTTGGAAGGTGTAACAGGAATACAGAGTACTGGGCTAGTGGTAAGATACTTGGTAGTGTGGATGAACAGAGGGATCTGGGTGTCCATGTGCATAGATCCCTGAAAGTTGGCACCCAGGTTGATAGGGTTGTTAAGAAGGCGTAAGGTGTGTTAGCTTTTATTGGTAGAGGGATTGAGTTTCGGAGCCAGGAGGTCATGCTGCAACTGTACAAAACTCTGGTGCGGCCGCACTTGGGAGTATTGCGTACAGTTCTGGTCGCCGCATTATAGGAAAGATGTGGAAGCATTGGAAAGGGTGCAGAGGAGATTTACCAGGATGTTGCCTGGTATGGTGGGAAAATCGTGTGAGGAAAGGCTGAGTGACTTGAGGCTGTTTTCGTTAGAGAGAAAAAGGTTAAGAGGTGACTTAATAGAGGCATACAAGATGATCAGAGGATTAGATAGGGTGGATAGTGAGAGCCTTTTTCCTCGGATGGCTAGCACAAGGTGACATAGCTTTAAATTGAGGGGTGAGAGATATAGGACAGATGTTAGAGGTAGGTTCTTTACTCAGAGTAGTAAGGGCGTGGAATGCCCTGCCTGCAGCAGTAGTGGACTCGTCAACATTAAGAGCATTCAAATGGTTATTGGATAAACATATGGATGATATTGGAATAGTGGAGGTTAGAAACATAGAAAACTACAGCACAAAACAGGCCCTTCGGCCCCACAAGTTGTGCCGAACATATCCCTACCTTTTAGGCCTACCTATAACCCTCCATCCTATTACGTCCCATGTACTCATCCAGGAGTCTCTTAAAAGACCCTATTGAGTTTGCCTCCACCACCACTGACGGCAGCCGATTCCAATCGCCCACCACCCTCTGTGTGAAAAACTTACCCCTTACTCCTTTGGTCTGAGCTCTCCCCTTCTCTATCCCCCGTCCATCCTCCCTGTTGCACCGTCTGTAACCCTTCTGTTTGCGAGCTAACTTCCTCGCGCCCAGTCACCTCGTCTCGATCCCCTCCCAAGTTAGAGGGGCTTTAGATTGGTTTCACTGGTCGGCGCAACATCGAGGGCCGAAGGGCCTGTACTGCGCTGTAATGTTCAATGTTCTATAAATTCCCGCCTGAGGTCAAAGGCTGGGAATCCTGCAGCAAGTAACGCACCTCCTGACTCCGCAAAGCCTATCCACCATCTACAAGGCACAAGTCTAGAGTGTGATAGAATACTCTAAACTTACCTGATGAGTGCAGTGCAGCTCCATCAACACAAGCTTGAAATTATCCAGGACAAAGCAACCCATTTGCTTGCAACCCCTTCCACAACCATTCAATCCCTCCACCACTTATGAACAGTGGCAGCACCTCCCAAATCCATGACCACTACCATCTAGAAGGTTAAGAGCACCAGATACATGGAAACACCACCACCTGGAGGTTCCCCTCCAAGTCACTCACTATCCTGACTTGGAAATATATCACCGTTCCTTTGCAATCACTGGGGCAAAATCCTGGGACTCCCTCCATAACAGCACTGTGGGTGTACCCACGCTTCAGGGTCTGCAACACCACCACCACAAGGGTAACGAGGAATGGTCAATAAATGCTGCCCACATCCCATAATGAATAAGAAAAATAATACTAGGTTTTTAAAGCTGCTAATTACCAAATGTTGTATGACATTGTGTCCCTAAAATATAAAGCTTTATCCCTAGGATAGCTTTTTGGAAGATAGAGATTTAGCTTCATGCACAAGTGCACTTTGCCACACGGCTGTATGGACTTCCAGCCTTTTGACCCAATGACAAGAAGAAGAGCAAGATTGTGTTCTCATGCATGTAGAAGGTGAAGGAGGGCAACTTCAACAGGGTGCTTCAGGGGTTGTTAGGACCATTACTGATTCTAATTCACACTTATGTTTTGGACTCAAAGCCAATGTAAATCAGTCATGTTTATTGAGGAAACCAATATTAGGATCAGAGGAAGTAACTCAAATTCAAAATAAAGCGAACTAAATAGACAGCAATGACAGATGAACTTTATTACAGAAACAAAGTGCCGCACAAAACACTAAACAAGTCGGTGTTGAATACAACAAATACAGAACAGTAATCAATAAACTGTTGAATTATACAGCAAAACAGGATAGCAGCCAGAAAAAGGCATGATTAAACATTATTGGGTAAAATGGGACATGGGTCAGGATACAAGAAGTGGAACCACTTTTGGTACCTGTTAGACAACACTCCTGATATTCACTGATTGCAATATGAGTAAATCAGTCATGTATATAATGAGCAATGGATACTCTACAGATTCTCATGTTCCCATCCATGTCCAATTTCATCCCGAGAACTCCAATGAAGTGTCTACCTAGCCAATCTGTATTCTTCACAAATACTAACTGACCCAATGTTTCCACCATTCCCTGTTCAGTTTAGATTTTCAACATTGGCAGGTCAGGTTTGTAGCTTCCTCCTATGTTTTAGTTCAATCAGACCTGGAGGAGTACTCTGATATAAAGATGTCTTGTGAACGGAAGCAGAAGGTGTTTAAATAATGCAGCCCATGCAAAGTTACTTTGAGAAGGTAGAACCTAGTAGAAAACAAATTTCAGCTGACACTGTGGAACTTTAGTGATCAAGCATAGAATACACTGTGCAGTAGAGTAAGGATGGGAGTCATTCAAGAATCAATTGGATGTTGCAAAAAGACACTGTCCCTCATCTACAATTATCTTGTGAACAATTGCCACACAACTTAGTGTTGGAAAGTACAAATAAAGTGATTAAAAGCTAAAAAGAATTGAATACGGTATTCAAAAAATAAAATTAGCTTTAAAAACAGGATTATACAAAAATACATTGCTATAATTTCACATTGTGCAATTTCACCAATAAATATTAATTCACTAGATGAAATTTAAATAACATATAAAATACAATTTAGACATTATTTAACAGAACAATTTAAATTAGTTTCAGATGAGGTACTGACCACAATAAGTGATATAATTATACTGCACAAAGCAAATTCTGCTTCCATTCACAAGACATCTTTATATCAGAGTGCACCAGTTACAGACTAAGATAAAAGCAAAAAAAAAATGCAGATGCTGGAATCGGATTCAAAAACAGAAAATGCTGGAAAATCTCAGGTCTGACAGTGGAGAGAGAATAGAGGCAACATTGAGTCTGGATGACCCTTCATTGTTGCACAAGTTACAGTGCAGGGTCAAAACTATATTGGGCAATAGAAAAGCTGAATGTGCATTATTCATTATCTTGTTGCAGTAATATGTTGTATAACAGGAACAAAAGATAAGAACCTCCTTAGAGCTACATTTAAAAAAAAATTTCCTGATTAGAAATGTGTTTAAGTGAACACAATTCAAAGGCAGGTGGAAGCAGGTTAATCGGGACACTCTCAGACAGGCTAGCACCATCATTCTTACCATTGCCCTTGGGGATAAAGTTCCTCCGCTTCACAGCTGAAACTTCAGTGAAGACTTCTTTCATGGACACAATGGATTTCCAAAGCTATCCTTCAAGTGACTATCCTTCAAGAGATTGGAAAATGGGGAGCAATTATGCTCACTGGAGAGTAAAGGTTGAAAAGAGATATGATTGACGTATTTAGGATTTTAAAAAGGGATTAGATAACTTCGACCCTGGAAAGTGGTTTAACAGTCTGCACAGAACCAAAAGGACAAGGTCTGAAAATTAACAGCTAACCTGTCCATCTCAATGAGTGATTCGACTGTACAACTGGCCCCTAGGGAGAGAGTGGATGCAGTTGGCAGTGATTCATTCAAATTTAAAATTAGATAAATTGCCTTTGAAAAATACCAGTGAGACAATGGCTGAGTATTTGGAGACGTGCATTAAAGTACCATGCTTGCAGCAATGGGGCTTCTGGTCTCCAAAGCTCTCTGCCACCAGAGGTTTTCCTAAAGTCACGTCTACATCCATTGCAGACTAATTAATGGAGATAGCTAGTCAGCAATTCCACCATCACTACATCACTCAGATGGTACAAGGTGATCGAGATGTCAAAAATTCCTGTTATAGCACTGGAGCCAAGAAAGTTTACCGACTGTCTAAACAATTGTCTTTATAGGAGCAAAAATATTCATTTCCATTCCATGCATGCAAGGCTATTAGACAAAGGAATAGAAATGGATACCAGAAAATATTACATACACTTGGACAGATGTTAAAAAGTGCAACTTTACCTGTTGAGTGCACATAAACCAAATCTCAACATTAATCCCCTTCCAAAAACAGATCTGTTTAATTTACTTCGAGCTAAACATTTTGCTGCAGCAGGGGATCTAAGGAGATCAGGAAAGCTCGTCAGAACACAGCTGGAGTTCAGTTCGTATCAAGGCACAAGGAAGACATTCGAACAACACATGGAAAGCAAAAATTACAAACGTACTTTAAAAGGGTTGCCATAGTAGAAAACAAATTTAGGGTGGACATCAATCAGGTAAAGAAAAATTGTGTCAAGAGAAAACGGGACAATTTTTAAAAATCATTAAATTTCCAATAAATAAGTCTGAAGGAATGATGGCCGGCATTGGCACTAAATTATTTAATTACCAGAGGGGTTGTTTAGCATTAATCAACACGGTAAAAAGCGTATTTATTTGGAATGCACAAGATTTCACGTACTGCGGTTAGTTTAATTTGTAGCCATCATGCAAACACAGTAACTTCACATTTCAAATGGTCAACCAGTTAGTGAGCTGTCATTTTTGTAAAACCAACAGCAGAGCAGCACAGCTTCGACTGCACCTTTTGGGGATCGGAATTTAACCTTGGGGAGGAAATTAAATAAATTCAAATATAAATGGAACAATGAAGCAGAGCATAGAAAATGAATAAACTGTGATGATTTAGGTGGTCAGGGCAGAGAATTGTGGAATAGGAGTGTAAAAATAATGGTGCAAGAGGAATGGTTAATGTGTTAAAACTATGACTACAGCAATGTACACACTGTAATAAAACACAGGAACTACTGGAGATAGACACTGGCATTGTGTGATAACCTGATATAATATAGATTACTGAGTCACAGCTATGAAAGAATTAGAACTGGGAATTAGACACTCAATACATTATACCCTGCAGAAAGGGGAGTAGAAAGACTGATACAGCAAGACAGACAGCATCTATACTAATAGCAATAAAGGATCAATCACACTTATGGATGTGGTTTACAGACCAGTTAAATAAACACTCCACTGGGAATGGTGAGCAAATTTGGCAATCTTGGATCCTGGTGACAATCTGTCCCTTAATGATGTGGAGATGCTGGCGTTGGACTGGGGTAAGCACAGCAAGTAGTCTCACAACACCAGGTTAAAGTCCAACAGGTTTATTTGGTAGCACAAGCTTTCGGAGCACTGCCCTGATGAAGGAGCAGTACTCCAAAAGCTCATGCTACCAAATAAACCTGTTGGGACTTTAACCTGGTGCTGTGAGACTACTTACTGTCCCTTAATGCACAGCCCAATACATATGGGGAAAGCTGTCTGACTCACGAATCTCGCATGGAATGGCTGATGGTTTACATTGGGTTAGACTTGCATTCTCTGTATCTTGTGTGGCTGTGAATTATGGATGAAAAAGCTTAACAATTTCTAACCTCAGTGCCAGCCTGGAAGGACAAATGTTGCAGTCTTCCCAAAGGCAGAGCTCCCAAAAGTGTTGGCAGTGGATTGTGCATTGTCTGTATTCAGGTAGCCAGAACCTCCACTCCAAGAATGCTTGCAAACATGACATGAAGGACCTAAAACCTGGACTATTGCACCAGGAAGTCAGTAGCTGGTACGAGAGAAATAGCAATACGTCCCGTGTGCTGGCTTGCATCACCATGACCACCAGTGGTTAGCACTGCTGTCTCTCAGCGCCAGGGACCCGGGTTCAATTCTGTCCACTATGTGGAGTTTGCATGATCTCCCTGTGTCTGTGTGGGTTTCCTCCGGATGCTGCAATTTCCTCCCACCGTCCATAGATGTGCAAGTCAGGTTGATTGGCTGTGCTAAATTGACCCTAGTGTCAGGGGATTAACAGTAAATATGTGGGATGATGGGAATAGAGCTGGGTGGGATTGTGGTCGGTGCGGGCTCGATGGGCCAAATGGCCTCCTTCTGCACTGCAGGGATTCTATGAACCTGCCAAGGATTGGCCTTCACATACATCAGCAAAGGTGCATCAAGTGAAGACTCCCCACCTAAATGGACTGTTTGCTGCATGCTCATTATCTCTCAGGATAGAAGGATGTCAGCAATGGATCATCCAGAGGCAGGTCACCAGGGATCAATCCCCAATTGCGCTTGACCCGAGTGTCTTGTTCAGCCGTTTCAGAGGGGCCATTAAGAGTCACATGTACATCAGACCAGGCGAGGACAGCAGATTCCTTTGGGTAGAGCACATTAAAAACCCATCTGGTTTACTAATGACAATCAACAACTGAGACAGACTTCCAATTCGAGATTTATTAATAGAATTTAAATTCCACCAACTGCTGTGGTGAGATTGAACCCACCTTTAAGGGAGGCTAGATAAATAGGGGAGAGAAGGAAATAGGAGATTCTGATGATAGAAAGGAGAGTTAGATGAGGAAAGAAGAGGAGCATAAATAAGGCATTGTCTGGTTGAGATGAACAGCCTATTGCTGTGCTGTATATTCGATGTAAATCACTACCTTTTATCTGAAGCTGCTGTGCCATTTGCACATAAACAACAGCCAGCACTATTTATCCACACTGAGGACCATTATTTCACTAGCATTGGACAGATGTTAGTTACAAGGCAATTTTCACGAGCTGGGTGAAAAGGATAGACATTGGGGCATAAATTTTGTCGTGAATTGTTACAGGGTTTGAATACCTCTATCTTGAGCTGATACCCAGTATAGAGAAATAACTGATGCTGATCATTAGTTGTGGCATTTACAAATTGATAAGCAGTCCAGATGCATTTTTCCTATAGTTAACAGTAACAGGTTTTACAAAAATCAGAATCTATAACAGTTGTTATAAATAAATACAACTAGACAGTTGACATCCAGAAGGGGAACAGAGACTTCCCCGGGAATTATAGACCGGTGAGTCTCACTTCTGTTGTCGGCAAGATGTTGGAAAAAATTATAAGGGATAGGATTTATAGTTATTTAGAGAGTAATGAATTGATAGGTGATAGTCAGCATGGTTTTGTGGCAGGTAGGTCGTGCCTTACTAACCTTATTGAGTTTTTTGAGAAAGTGACCAAGGAGGTGGATGGGGGCAAGGCAGTGGACGTGGTATATATGGATTTTAGTAAGGCGTTTGATAAGGTTCACCATGGTAGGCTTCTGCAGAAAATGCAGATGTATGGGATTGGGGGTGATCTAGGAAATTGGATCAGGAATTGGCTAGCGGATAGGAAACAGAGGGTGGTGGTTGATAGTAAATATTCATCATGGAGTGCGGTTACAAGTGGTGTACCTCAGGGATCTGTTTTGGGGCCACTGCTGTTTGTAATATTTATTAATGATCTGGATGAGGGTATAGTTGGGTGGATTAGCAAATTTGCTGATGACACCAAAGTCGGTGGTGTGGTAGACAGTGAGGAAGGGTGTCGTAGTTTGCAGGAAGACTTAGACAGGTTGCAAAGTTGGGCCGAGAGGTGGCGGATGGAGTTTAATGCGGAGAAGTGTGAGGTAAT
The DNA here is from genome assembly GCF_964213995.1 of Mustelus asterias. NCBI lineage: Eukaryota > Metazoa > Chordata > Chondrichthyes > Carcharhiniformes > Triakidae > Mustelus > Mustelus asterias. Next base: position 61,315,748 of record NC_135811.1, read on the forward strand.
TCACTTTGGTAGGAATAACAGATGTGTTGAGTATAGGGCTAACGGGAGGACTTTGAATAGTGTGGAGGAGCAGAGGGATCTAGGTGTATGTGTGCATAGATCCCTGAAAGTTGGGAATCAAGTAGATAAGGTTGTTAAGAAGGCATATGGTGTCTTGGCGTTTATTGGTAGGGGGATTGAATTTAGGAGTCGTAGCGTTATGTTGCAACTGTACACAACTCTGGTGCGGCCGCACTTGGAGTACTGTGTGCAGTTCTGGTCCCCACATTACAGGAAGGATGTGGAGGCTTTGGAGAGGGTGCAGAGGAGGTTTACCAGGATGTTGCCTGGTATGGAGGGGAGATCCTATGAGGAGAGGCTGAGGGATTTGGGATTGTTTTCGCTGGAAAGGCGGCGGCTAAGAGGGGATCTTATTGAAACATATAAGATGATTAGAGGTTTAGATAGGGTGGATAGTGATAGCCTTTTTCCTCTGATGGAGAAATCCAGCACGAGGGGGCATGGCTTTAAATTGAGGGGGGGTAGTTATAGAACCGATGTCAGGGGTAGGTTCTTTACCCAGAGGGTGGTGAGGGATTGGAATGCCCTGCCAGCATCAGTAGTAAATGCGCCTAGTTTGGGGGCGTTTAAGAGATCCGTAGATAGGTTCATGGACGAAAAGAAATTGGTTTAGGTTGGAGGGTCACAGTTTTTTTTTTTTTTAACTGGTCGGTGCAACATCGTGGGCCGAAGGGCCTGTTCTGCGCTGTAATGTTCTATGTTCTATGTTCTTAGAGTAGACCGTGGTGTTTTCCAACTTCAGTCCAGCAGCAGTGTTCAGCTCCATCTAGTGCTTGCAACCATCATCCTTCCAAAGCTTGTCTGAGTGAGTGAGGTACTGTATTTTCCCCATGCACCAAATGGTACGACCAGAGTGGTTACATTGTCTTGTGTTCCATACTGCAATGCCTGCAAGTTAGATTGATTAACAACATTAAAATATTGTCTACTGAAGTGAATAGAGTATTAAATATATCTGCACCAGCATAAACTCACACTGGTTTCCAGTTACAAATTGACGGGTTTATAATGAATAAAGTTGACAGTATTGTCAGATTGGCACACAAGAATTGTATTTTCTTGCCTGTTCATTTACAACTGCAGCAGCTTCAGATGGATCCTGGCATTTTTTCACAATATCACACACTTCTTGTGCTTCCATAATTCCACTAACACCATCAGTAGTCAGGATCAGGAAACAGTCTTTCGTATGTTCCAACTAGTAAAAATGTTTTAAGAACACAGACTCAAAATGCTTTCGATTAGAAATATGTAAGCGATCACACATGAAGCTCAGATATTTTACCTTCATGGTGTTAACTTCTGGTTGAGCAGTGACTCCAAAAGGTTTTAGATCTACATCGCCAATGCTACGGGTCATGGCCAACCGACCATTCACATACGGATCTCCAGCACTATTCCAATCTATGAAACCGCCACATTCCTTAATCCTGAATATATTTTAAAAAGTGCATCTCAATCTTAAATTCAAATGATACAATTTCAAAAAACTTAATTCTAAAAAGATTTATACAATTTTTACTACGTGAACGAGAGACAATATTGATCATGCATTTTTTTCACTCCTCCACATCTAAGAGTGACATTTACATTGATGGAATACCTACAGTACAGGAGGAGGCCATTCGGCCCATCGAGTCAGCACCGACCACAATCCCACCCAGGCCCTATCCCCATAACGTCATGTTAGTCCCCCAGCTGTACAAAACTCTGGTGCGGCCACACTTGGAGTATTGCGTACAGTTCTGGTCGCCGAATAATCGGAAGGATGTGGAAGCATTGGAAAGGGTGCAGAGATTTACCAGGATGTTGCCTGGTGGGAAGGTCTTATGAGGCAAGGCTGTGTGACTTGAGGCTGTTTTCATTAGAGAGAAAGTTAAGAGGCTTAATAGAGGCATACAAGATGATCAGAGGATTAGATAGGGTGGACAGTGAGAGCCTTTTCCCTCGGATGGTGATGGCTAGCACGAGGGGACATAGCTTTAAATTGAGGGGTGATAGATATAGGACAGATGTCAGAGGTAGGTTCTTTACTCAGAGAGTAGTAAGGGCGTGGAATGCCCTGCCTGCAACAGTAGTGGACTCGTCAACATTAAGGGCATATAAAGGGTCATTGGATAAACATATGGATGATATTGGAATAGTGTAGGCTAGATAGGCTTTAGATTGGTTTCACAGGTCGGCGCAACATTGAGGGCCGAAGGGTCTGTACTGCGCTGTAATGTTCTATGTTCTAACCCTAAGGGACAATTTAGCATGGCCAATCCACCTAACTCACACATCTTTGGAGTGTGGGAGGAAACCGGAGCAACTGGAAGAAACCCACACAGATACGGGGAGAATGTGCAAACTCCAGACAGACAGTGACCCAAGCCAGGAATTGAACCGGGGCCCTGGCGCTGTGAGGCAGCAGTGCTAACCACTGTGCCACCCATTTTATACAGCTTTTTGTTTATTCATTAGTGGGACATGGATGTTGCTAGCTGGCCAGCATTTATTGCCTATCCCTCGTTGCCCGAGGGCAGTTGAGTCACCACATTGATGTAGCCCTGGAGTCACATATAGGCCAGACCAGGCAAGGACAGCAGACTTCCTTCCCTAAAAGGGCATTCGTGATCCAGATGGGTTTATCTGACAATCGACAATGGTTTCATGGTCATCAGTAGATTTTTAATTCCAGATTTTTTTTTAATGAATTCAAATCCCACCATCTGCCCTGGCGGGATTTGAACCTGGGTCCCCAGAACATTAGCCGAGTTTTTGGATGAATAGTCTAGCAATAATATCACTGGGCCATTGCCTCCCCGATTTTGAACGGTAGAGGTTTACAACATTAAAGACCAGTCATCCCACTGCTGCATCGAACAGCTAGCACAGGCACAGTGAAGACTTTCTCCCCACTGTTCTGTAACACCTCCAGATTCAAATATGTAACCATTTTCTCTTAAGGACTGGAATGGTTCTCACTCCCTGCTCTGAACACCAGGCTTTCTTCTCAGTCAGCAATACTTTAAATTGACCTCATCATAAACTCAGAAGGCCATACCACAAAAAACATTATTCCAAAAACAAATTAAATCTATTTGGCTTTCTCTGCTCTGTTGGAGGTGGTGACGTAGTGGTAATGTTACAGGACTCATAACCCAGAGACCCAGGCTAATGCTTGGGGACAAGGGTTCAAATCCCACCAAGGCAGCTGGTAGAACTGACATTCAATTAATAATAATCTGGAATTTTGGTCACGGTGACCATGATTGTTGGTAAAAGCCCATCTGGTTCGCCACTGCCCTTCAGGGAATGGAATCTACCATCCTTACTTGGTCTGGCCTATGCGACCTCAGATCCACAGTAATGTGGTTGGTCCTCCAATGCCCAAGTAAGCCTCATTATGAAGTCACTACAAAGTTTTTTTAAAAAGCAGGACAGACCACACAACATCGACCTAGGCACTGGAGAAAACAACAGCACCCCAGCCCCATCAAGCCTGGGGGTTTGTGATGAAGTTGGCCAGAGCAGTCTCAGACTAGTCAAGCAACAGCTTGACATAGTTCTCCAGACAACATTATCACCATTCCTGTCCCACTGCCAGGATAGACCCAGTGGTATCCAAAGATGTGCAGGGTAGGTTGATTGGCCTTGCTAAATTGCCCCTTAGTGCCTCAAGACGAGTAAGTTAGGGGGGGATTAGCAGTGTAAATATGTAGGGGGTTATGGGGATAGGCTCTGGGTGATGAGTCAGTGCAGACTCGATGGGCCAAATGGCCTGCTTCTGCACTGTAGGGATTCTGTGTATCTAGTCAGGTTAACCCTGAAAGTCATCAACACAATCTCCAGACTCCATGAAGCTTCATGGCATTAAGTCAAACATGGGTAGGAAACCTAATGCTCCCCCCCACCCCCAGCTGATGAATCAGTACTCCACGTTGAACACCACTTGGGAGGAAGCACTGAGTGGCAAGGGCACAGAATATGCACTGCAATGTCTGTCACCAAGAGTGGCCCAGTAGCACACTTACTGTCTGAGCTGGCGTCTGCAGCAGGTGGCGAGGGAAAAACCTACTCTATGTTGATGTTGCCAATCTAGCTGTCGCACATGCATGTGTGTGAGATGGTATTGGTAGGGGCGAACACTGAACAATGCTTGGAGATGCAGTCCTGTCTTTCCCCAGCATGTTGTGTGGCAATGTCACAATGCTGAAGGGATAGATTTCAAACAGATCTAGCAACTCAAAAACTGGCATCCAGGAGACATTGCGGGCCAGCAGCAGATTTGTATTCAGCCACAATCTAACCTCATGGCCCAACATATCCCCCACACTATCAATACCAAGGGATCAATCTTGGTTCAAAGAAAAGTGCAGGTGGAGGAGCAGCACTAGATGTCCAAAAATATCCCCATCCTCAATGATGGGGAATGCAGTGCAAAAGAGATAAGGGTGAAGAATTTGCAACAATTTTCAGCCAGATGTTCCGAGTGGAAGACCCATCTCTGCGCCTTCCACTGGTCCGCAGCATCACAGATGCCGGTCTTCAGCCAATTCAATTCATGCCACATACCATCAGAAAATGGCTGAAGGCACTGGATACTGCAAAGGTTATGGGCCCTGACATTATTCAGGCAATAGTGCTGAAGACTCATGCTCCAGAACTAGCTGTGCCCATGGTCAAGCTGTTCCAGTACAGCTACAACACTGGCATCTACCTGGCCTTGTGGAAAATTGTCCAGATATGTCCCAAGGACAAATCCAATCCGACCATTTATTGTCCCATCAGTCTACTCTCGATCATCAGCAAAGTGATGGAAGGTGTTGGCAGCAGTGGACACTTATTCTGAAATAACCTACTCACTGACGTTCAGTTTGAGCTTTTGCCACGGTTACTCAGCTCCTAGCCTAATTTCAGTCTTGTCCAAACATGGACAAAAGAGCTGAACTCAAGGACTGCACTTAACATCAAGGTAGCATTTGTCCAAGTGTATAGCTTCAAGCAGCCCAGGAAAAAAACTTGAGTCAATGGGAATCAGAGGGAAACGCCCCATTGGTTGGAGTCACAATTAGCACAAAGAAAATAGTAGTTATTGGAGATCAATCATCTCATCCCCAAGTCACTGTAGGAGTTCCTCAGCGGCGTGTCCTACACTCAACCATCTTGAGCTGCTGCATTAAAGGACCTTCCCTCCATTACAAGGTCCAGAATTGGGGATGGTTCATTGATGGATTTGCATCTCATTAGATACTGAAGCAGGCTATGTCCATATGCAGCAAGACCTGGACAAGATTCAGGATAGAGTTGATAAGTAGCAAGTAACATTTACACCACAGTGCCAGGCAACGACCATCTCCAATGAGAGAAAATCCAAATATACCCCGTTTCCATTCAACCATTATCAAATCCTCCACTCAACATCCCGGGGTCACCACTGACCAGAAACTCCATTGGACTACAAACACTGTGGCTACAAGAGCAGGTCAGAGCCTGGCAATTCTGCAGCAAGTAACTCACTACCTGACTCCCCAAAGCATGATAGTGGTGATGGAAGACTTTCCACTTGCCTGGATTCATTTTGGTAGGACTAATTTAAATGTGGATTACAGGGTCAAAGGTAGGGTTCTGAAGACTGTGGAGGAACAGAGAGATCTTGGGGTCCATATCCACAGATCTCTGAAGGTTGCCACTCAAGTGGATAGAGCTGTGAAGAAAGCCTATAGTGTGTTAGCTTTTATTAACAGGGGGTTGGAGTTTAAGAGCCGTGGGGTTATGCTGCAACTGTACAGGACCTTGGTGAGACCACATTTGGAATATTGTGTGCAGTTCTGGTCACCTCACTATAAGAAGGATGTGGAAGCGCTGGAAAGCGTGCAGAGGAGATTTACCAGGATGCTGCCTGGTTTGGAGGGTAGGTCTTATGAGGAAAGGTTGAGGGAGCTAGGGCTGTTCTCTCTGGAGCGGAGGAGGCTGAGGGGAGACTTAATAGAGGTTTATAAAATGATGAAGGGGATAGATAGAGTGAACGTTCAAAGACTATTTCCTTGGGTGGATGGAGCTATTACAAGGGGGCATAACTATAGGGTTCATGGTGGGAGATATAGGAAGGATATCAGAGGTAGGTTCTTTACGCAGAGAGTGGTTGGGGTGTGGAATGGACTGCCTGCAGTGATAGTGGAGTCAGACACTTTAGGAACATTTAAGCGGTTATTGGATAGGCACATGGAGCACACCAGGATGATAAGAGAGTGGGATAGCTTGATCTTGGTTTCAGATAAAGCTCGGCACAACATCGTGGGCCGAAGGGCCTGTTCTGTGCTGTACTGTTCTATGTTCTATGGATGAGCGTAGCTCCAACACTCGAAGCTCATCACAACCCAGGACGAAGTAGCCCCCCGCCCCACTTGATTGGCATCCCATCTACTCCCTCCACCACTGAGTGGCAGCAGCGTATACTGTCTTCAAGATGAACTGCAGCAACTCACCAAGGCTCCTTCGATAGCATTTTCCAAAGCCACAACCAAAATTCCTGGATCTCCCCCCCCCCCACCCAAACAACACAGTGGGTGTATGTACACAGTAAGAAGTCTCACAACACCAGGTTAAAGTCCAACAGGTTTATTTGGTAGCACAAGCCACAAGCTTTCAGAGCGCTGCTCCTTCATCAGGTGAGTGGGAGTTCTGTTCCCCATCCATTGTGTTGTAGGCTACGACAACAGATGAACGAACACTGCTCAACAACCACCAGGCAGGAGTGTTCCCTTCCTGTTGGGGAACACTTCAGCGGTCACGGGCATTCAGCCTCTGATTTTCGGGTAAACGTTCTCCAAGGCGGCCTTCACAACACACAACGCAGAATTGCTGAGCAGAAACTGAGAGCCAAGTTCCACACAGGAGGACAGCCTGAACCAGGATCTTGGGTTCATGTCACACTACCTGTAACCCCCACGACTTGCCTGGGCTTGCAAAATCTCTCTAACTGTCCTGGCTGGAGACAATACACATCTCTTTAACCTGTGCTTAACCCTCTCTCCACTCACATTGTCTGTACCTTTAAGACTTGATTACCTGTAAAGACTCGCATTCCAACCATTATCTTGTAAATTGAGTTTGTGTCTTTATAGGCCCCGTTTGTGAACAGAACACTCACCTGATGAAGGAGCAGCGCTCTGAAAGCTTGTAGCTTGTGCTACCAAATAAACCTATTGGACTTTAACCTGGTGTTGTGAGACTTCATACTGTGCCCACCCCAGTCCAACACCAGCATCTCCACATCACGGTGTATGTACACCTCAGGGATTACAGATGCTCAAGAGCAATTAGGGATGCACAATAAATGCTGGCTGGCCCACATCCTGGGAAAGAATATAAAAACCAGTGGCTATGATCCTATACATTCTTACTATAGAATACTTAAGCTAGTTTGCCATCCTAGATATTGTGTTGGTGAAATCTACAATTTGCACTATCGCATTAATTAATGTCTTTCCATAAATCTGCCATCAGTTGAGATTGGGATTTTATTCTGAAGGTGTGCTCAGGCATAGTCACCTCTTCTGTTCATCTCTCCGTCTTGGGGTGTGATCATCTGTCAATTGTTTAGCCTTTCCTTCACGACAAAGAATAGCCGGACTGTCGCCAACACTCGCGACGACAAGCAGAGTTTCCTTCAGCAGTGCCACCGTTGCAGTTGTTCCTGATGTTAGCAATGTACCTGGAAGGGTTTTAAAACAAAGATCTAAGCTAAAAAAAAAACGAATTAACTGTTGTCCAACAATGTTTAAACACCACAATTAAAATTCCTCATGCAACTCCTATTACACTTCTCTGTATTAAAATCATCTTTACTACAGAAGGGGTTCTCTTATATTCAAAAGAATTACATTACAGCAATCTTACAATATTCATAATGAATAATTAATCCCTATTAGCCTCATGCCAAAGTTTGATCTCTACTGTAATCATTAGAAGGAACAGGAAGAAAGGTGTGCAACTTGAGATACCCAAAATTTGTAATAGGAGAGTGTACACATTTACAATTGCAGGTGTGCATGTACTTTACAGAGTTCAGAGATTAATCCTTTTTCATTATACTTCCCAGAAGAACTATCCGACTAATGTTGAGTTTTAAAATGATAACGAATGCAGTTCAGTTGTAGTGATTTTTTTGGTAATTCCCCATTGTTAAAAGCTAACTGCTTCAAACAAAACTGTGCTGTCACTGCCCATCCATATACCCTCGATCCCATAGTAAACACTTAAAAATGAACTCAGTAAAATGCATGTGTCTCTTCAAGGCAATCTAAACACAAGTGCTCAACAGAGAAAGAAGGATATAAACTCACAAAGAGTTTACATGGTAATGTTTATAAACATTCGCAGTCTTCAGCAGCTCAGACAAGGAACAGCTGGACTCCTTCACCTAGGTTAAAATATAAAAGCAGTGACAAACAAAAGCCAGGCACAGCTCAAATTTAAAAATGCAACAAATGTTAACAAACCATCCATCGGTTCAATGTTGCATGCTGTAACTATTATACAGCAGCTGCTTTCTTTTGAAAATGGATATAGGTAGGAACAATTTTGCAGTTGGCACATTTCAAACCAGACTCAGTTATCAGTACAGTTAACAAGCATAAACTATCCTGATTAGCAAAGTTTAGTGCTTTGCACTCAAGACATTTTTACAAATTTGATAACAGAATGCAGCCAGAAAGACATACCATAGAACCATAGAAAATTACAGCTCAGAAACAGGCCTTTTGGCCCTTCTTGTCTGTGCCGAACCATTTTATGCCTAGTCCCACTGACCTGCACTTGGACCATATCCCTCCACACCCCTCTCATCCATGAACCCGTCCAAGTTTTTCTTAAATGTTAAAAGCATTTACCACTTTATCTGGCAGCTCATTCCACACTCCCACCACTCTCTGCGTGAAGAAGCCCCCCCTAATATTCCCTTTAAACTTTTCTCCTTTCACCCTTAACCCATGCCCTCTGGTTTTTTTCTCCCCTAGCCTCAGCGGAAAAAGCCTGCTCGCATTCACTCTATCTATACCCATCAAAATCTTATACACCTCTATCAAATCTCCCCTCAATCTTCTACGCTCCAGGGAATAAAGTCCCATACCTATATCATAACTGTTTGAATGATGGAAATTGACTATTTTTTGGGAAGTTGCACAATGCAAACCCTTTTAATAAGGTTGTATTGAAATGTTTCCCTATATTAGCAGTGGTCACAGTATCAGAAGCACAAGAATCCAAACACATTACAGTCCCACCAACAACTGAAAAGAAAACTTTCAAAAATTCAGAATTGGACCCAAAGCATAAAGAAAAAGACAGAGTTAGGAATGCTGACACCTGTCAGAGAAGCAGTTAGTGTTAACTCAGCATAAAACAATGAAGTAATGAAAGGCATTAAACAGAGCAGCACAAAAATTCAGATTGAGGGGCAAAGCATGGCAAAGAGCTTCCAACATAGTGGAAAGTGAAACACTGAAAATAAAATGAACAGGTACATGTCCATGTCCCTGAGGATGAGGGAGCTAATGTGGAGTGTTTAAGGAGGGGTTCAGCTATGATGCATTGAACAGAAAACCAGGTCCAAGGGTTTATGAGGCACACTGCTGTGGTTGCGCTCATGCTCTATCCTGTCTGAACTCCACAGCACGAGCTTGGCCAACAATATCTTACTAGAGCATGGAGTCCAGACACCTGAAAGCATACCACCTATGGTAGAGCAATGAAAACTGGAAATGTGCAACAGATCAGAATTCAAGAACAGAGATCTTAGACAGTTATAGGACCGGAGGACGTTACTGGAGATGGAGGGGCAAGGTCATTGAGAAACCAAGAACATGCAAAAACACAAGGAATAGGTGAGTGAAGTACAGAGGGATCTAGGTGTAAGCCACCAAGCCCTTCGTGCCTGCCATTCAAGATCATCATGGCTGATCTCAACTCCTTTTCTGTGCCATTTCCCCATAGCCCTCTATTTCTCGATCTATCAAATATTTATTCACCTCCACTTTAAATACTTCTAATAATCCAGCCTCCACTACCCTTTGGGACAGAGAATTCCAGAGATTCACCACCCTCTGAGAAGAAATTTCCATTCACCTCAGTTTTAAATGACCAGCTCTTAATCTTGTAGCTATGTCCCCTTGTTCAAGACGATCCCACCAGTGAAAACATCTCACCATCTATCCTGTCAAACCCCCTCAGGATCTTATATGTTTGAATAAGGTCACCCTTCATCTTTCTAAACTCTAAGGAATACAGACCCGGACTATTTAGTCTCATGATAGGATAACCCTCTCATCCCAGGAATTAGCCTGGTGAATCACCTTTGGACTGCCTCCAATGTTACTATAACCTTTTGAAAGGTAAAGGGTCCAAAACTGTACACAGGATTGGAATACTAACACCCTGCACAATTACAACAAAACCTCCCCATTTTTAAACTCCATCCCTTTGCAATAAAGACCAAAATGCTGTTTGTCTTCTTAACTATTTGTTGCAACTGCCTGCTAGCTTTGAAATTGATGCACTAAGAACACCGAGATCTCTCTGTACTTCACTCACCTGCAGTCTCTCCATTTAGATAATAATCTGCCTTTTGATTCCTCCTACCAGTGTATGACCTCACACTTCCCCACATTAAACTCCATTTACCAGATTTTTGCACAGTCACCCAAATCTGTATCCCGTTGTAGAATCACAATATCCTTATCACAGCATGCTCTTCCACCTATCTTCATATTTGGAAACCTTACATTCTGTTCCTTCCTCCAGGTCATTAATGTAAATAGTGAATAAATGCGGGCCAAAAACTGAGCCCTGCGATACCCCACTAGTTACATATTTCCACTCTGAGAAGGACCCATTTACTCCAACTCTTTCTCTGTGACAGCCAGTTTTCAATCCACGTTAACACACTTCCTCCAATTCCATGGGCTTTCACTTTGTGCACCAGCCTCTTATGCAGCACCTTGTCAAATGCCTTTTAGAAATCTAAATACACTTAATCTAATGGTTCCTTCTTATCTACCCTCCCTGTTTACATCCTCAAATAATTCAAGCAAATTTGTCAATGATTTACCTTTCGTAAATCCATATTGACCAGGTTTGATTATATTCAGCTTTCCTAAATGATTTGCTATTTCCTCTGATTATTGCAGGAGTGGCACAGTGGTTAGCACTGCTGCCTCACAGCGCCAGGGACCCAGGTTCAATTGCAGCCTCGGGTCACCCTGTGTGGAGTTTGTACATTCGCCCTGTGTCTGCGTGGGTTTCCTCCGGGTGCTCCAATTTCCTCCCACAGTCCAAAGATGTGGGGGTTAGGTTGATTGGCCATGCGAAATTGACCCTAGCATCATGGGGATTAGCAGGATAAGTGTGTGGGGTTATGAGAATAGGGCCTGGGTGGGATTGTGGTCGGTACAGACTTGATGGGCTAAATGGTCTCCTTCTGTATTGTAGGGATTCTATGACCGACTCCAGCATCCTGCAAATAATAGATGTTAAATTAACTGGCCTATAGTTCCCTGCCTTCCTCCCTATTTGAACAAGGAAGACACATTGGCTGTTTTCCAATCTTCTGATACACTCCTGGAATTTAGCGAATTATGAAAAATTTCAATCAACCAATGAGATCACTATTGCTGCAGCCAATTCGATTGAAATCCCAAGTTCATCGGGTCCTGGCAACTTGTCCGCTTTTAGTCTGTTGAGTTTCTCTAATGCTCTACCCCGTGATTGGGGTTTTTGTAAATTATACATATTATTTGAAATCAACCCATCTGATATCTTCAGGATGATTGCAATGTCTTCCATAGTGAAGAATAACACTAAAATATATTGAACATATCCACCATTTCTTTGTTTGCCTTTATCAATTCACCCGCCTCATTCAGTAGAGGTCCCACATTTACCTAAGCTGCTTCCTATTTATTTATCCATAGAAACTCACGTTTGTTTATATGCTGCATGCAGGTTCTCTCTCAAAATATATTTTCTCCCTTCTCATGAGCTTTAGTCTTTTGCTGCTGGATCCTAAAATTTTCTCAGTCCCCTGGTCTCCCACTATCCCTTGCCACTCTGTATATCCTGCTTTTCAGTTTAACTTATCCTTGACCTCCTGTGTTAACCATGGATTTTGCCTCTTTCTCATGGAATCCCTCTTTCTGATTGGGATAAACTCCTGCTGAGCATTTTGGACCAGCTGTTTGAATATCTGCTACTGCTCATTCACTGGCCTGTATCCTGGCTTGTTTACCCAGTTCACCTTAGACAACTCCTCCCTCAAAGCATTATAATTACCCTTATTTAAATTGAAGTTACTGGTTATGGGCCTATGGCATCACCCTCAAACTGTTATCGGAATTCTATCATATTGTGGTTAATACCCCCTTGGGGATCCTTAACCACAAGATCCCTTATTAATCCTCCATTACATAAAACTAATCTAAAATAGCCAGTTCCCGGGTAGGTTCCACAACGTACTGCTCTAAAAAGCAATCCATGATGCATTCCACAAATTCTTCTTCTATGCTACCGTTGGTTTGTTTTGTCCAATCAATATAGAGATTAAAATCTTCCCTGATAATTACAGTTCCCTTCAAACATGCCCTTGATAGTTCCCCATTTATGCTCTGATTTCTTGAGGTCACATTTTGGGGTTCTGTAAACTACTACCACACTTGTCTTTTTTCCCCTGCTATTCATGATTTCTACATCACTATCCACTGCCTTTATATCACGACTCAACATTACTCTGAAACCTTCCTGATTAACAACACTACCCCACCTCCTTATCCCTTGGGAACATTGTATACTCTGGAATGTTGAGCACTCACTCCTGGTCACCCTGCAATCACGTTTTGGTAATAGCTAATACATCATACTCATGTGTTGCAACCTGTGCTAACAACTCATCTACCTTGTTGCAAATGCTTCATACATTCAGATAAAGAACATTTAGCTTTGATTTTTTTTAAATAGTCATTTACAACTCTGGATTTGCTCTGTGTTGTATATTTTTGTTTTATGTTTCCTGCCCTGGCATATCAGACAGCAAGGAGTCTAACACCACAGGTTAAAGTCCAACAGGTTTATTTGGTAGCAAACGCCACTAGCTACCAAATTTATTTGCTACCAAATAAACCTGTTGGACTTTAACCTGGTGTTGTTAGACTCCTTACGGTGTTTACCCCAGTCCAACACCAGCATCTCCACATCATGAATACCAGACTGTGACAGTCAAGGTACCCCTGTGTCAGCACTCCCTCATATACCCCTGATTTTTTAAACCTTCCGTTCTTGGGACCCTCTCTGCTCCTAGTTAAGGCTCTTGTATGACTTCTTGCTGTAATATAATGTTCATGAGGGATTTGGAAACAAGAATGTTCTTTTAAAAAAGTATTGCTGAACAGGAGCCAATGTAGGTTAGCAAGTACAGGCTGAACAGGAGAGACAGTTAGGATACAGGCTGCAGAGTTTTGTATGATCTTGGGTTTATGACAGGCTGGGAGATTAGTTGAGAGTGTGTAACAAAGACATGGATGAGGACGTCAGCAAATGAGCTAAGGCAAGGGCAAAGCCAGGCAATATTAGAGTTGGAAGTAGGAGTTCTTAGGAGTGGACGTAGTCAGCTCATTATAGGGTCAAACAGGACACCAAAGTTAGGTCAGAGAGAGAATGCTGGATACTCTATATTTCTCCAAATGTCGCTATACTGGCTGGATTTCACATTTTCCTCCATCACTGTTAGTAGGCCATTTTGTCCTATCAACATACTACCTTGTCGATCGTAAAAACTCCCTTGCGCCATACAACATCACTTACATTAATTCTCCTCATAGCTCCCTTCACCTAGAATCCTTGTCCCAGAACTCTTCCTTCAGTTTAAGCCTCATTGCAGCAAGCAAAGGAAGATCCATGTTTCATTGCTCATATCACAAATCCCATAGAATCAGTCATGTCATAAGAAATAGGAGCAGGAGTAGGCCATCTAGCCCCTCGAGCCTGCCCCGCCATTCAATAAGATCATGGCTGATCTGATAGTGGTTTAGTTCCACTTACCCACCTGCTCCCCATAACCCTTAATTCACTTATTGATCAGAAATCTACCTGTGACTTAAACATATTTAACAAGGTAGCCTCCACTGCTTCAATGGGCAGAGAATTCCAGAGATTCACTACCCTCTGAGAGAAGAAGTTCCTCCTCAACTCTGTTCTAAACTGACTCCCCCTTATTTTGAGGCTGTGTCCTCTAGTTCTCGTTTCCTTTCTAAGTGGAAAGAATCTTTCTGCCTCTACCCTGTCGAGCCCCTTCATTATCTTACGTCTCTAAGATCTCCCCTCAGCCTTCTAAACTCCAACAAGTACAGGCCCAATCTACTCAATCTCTCCTCATAAGCTAACCCCCTCATCTCCAGTATCAACCTGGTGAACCTTCTGTGTACTCCCTCCAAGGCGAATACATCCTTCCGCAAATAAGGGGACCAAAATTGCACACACTACTTCAGTTGCGGCCTCACCAGTACCTTGTACAATTGCAGCAAGAAATGATATGATATGAAATGATATCACTGAAGTGATATGCAGCGACAGTTACAACTTGCTGCTCTGGGTGTAATGCTATTATACAAACCAGGAGGGACTGATAGGGATACAGCCCAAAAGTATCAGGAGCTTCACATCTAAATTGCTTATTCTTATTAGAATAAACAAATCCTAAAAAGCACATTTAAATGGAATTAGAAGCAAATGCTCAGTACATGGTACTGCTAACAATCAGTAGGTGGAATTATTGAACATATACAGAGTTGACATATAATTCTAGCCAATTTCGAGCATTTTAATCACCAGCATGAAGAGTCCCATGGGCCAAATAGTTGTTAGTGGGTATGATGTGGGACATGGGTTTACATGTTCTTAGAGCTTGCATGAAGATTGGGGGCAAGATTCCTTCTCCATTGGAACCAGCTTTCTGTTGGGGGCCAGGGGGGATAAAAATTTAAGACTCCTAGTTCAACTGAAACATTCGAAAGGGAATTAGACTGTTATTTGAAAAGGAAGATTGTGCAGGTTACAGGGAGAATGCACTAAATGAATTGCTCATTTGGAGAGCCAGTGCAGACACCAGCGGCCAACAGGCTGCTTTCCAAGTTGCAACAATTCTGAGATTGTTGAAATAACAAGTCATTCTCAACAATCATTTTAAAGCACTAAAGAGCAGAGAAAGATATATAAAATAGGTTTAAATTGTTAAAGCAGGAGAATGTGTATACTACTGATCAAAGATTCCAGAGAGCAATAGAAGGGGGAATCCAAATGCAGCCATGATGAGTTTCTTTTTGACAGTGAGACCTCAGTTTGTTTTACTATGACTGATTCCAATGAGAATAGTCTTGGGAGAGAAATTTGAAAAGAAAAAGGAATCTAATCCGAAAATCACAAAATTGGAGAACCAATTTTTAAAAGTTAGCTTTGAAAAACCCCAGCGAACTACTGACAATGTTAGAAACTTAACAACATTCTAAGTACTCATTCACAAAATACAAGTCACTGTACCTATTACAACATATGGCACACTCCAGGTTTTCGTGCCTGGCAGAATAAAGTACTAAACCTTGGCAACTCACCTTCCTTCAAACTGTAAGCATTCTGTATGAAGTCACTATCTATTTGTAGAAAAGAATTTAATAAAACCTTTTCCAAATCTGTTTCCTTTCGTAAGTTTCGCCTAGAGATAGAAATAAACCAAAATATTCAAATATTACAACAAATGGTAAAATTGAAAACTCAAATATTGTTAGGAAATAATCAAACACTTACTGGATATAGTGTCCAATATATCGGGAGCAAATCTCAGCAGCTTCTGTCCCTCCATGTCCATCAAAAACAGCAAAGCAGAATAACCCACCAGAAAGTTCCGCTATACTGAAACGATCTTCATTCTCCCTCCTTTTTCCAATTTGGCTAATACAGCCAATATTGGCAATCTTCTCAAGAGCTGATATTCTCGGTGGTAAGACAACCGGGTCATCTAACCAAATGCCAAAGCTTTCCCAAGTTGGCAACGGCATACTTCTTTCAACAGCTGCCAAGTTCATTTTAGGGCTAACAGTGGAAAATGGACAAGAGCGACAAAGCTGCTGCTGGACACACGTGAACTTTCCTCTTTTACTAGCCATATGCCTGCCGCGCCGGCAAACAAGAGAGATAGCAAGCGTCGCCATAGTGAAGGACAATGACAGAAATCTTCACAGAAATCTAGAGAAGCAAACAAAATGAAATGTTAGTGGCTGACATTGCACAGATCAGACTTTCACGTTCTAATCCAAGCAGTGAAAACTACTGGCTTGGCATAATGACTATCCATACTATATGTTCAACATGAGGATTAAAATAGATTACCTGGAATGTGATTAAGAGTGCATTAGTCCAAAAATACATAGTGCATGAACTTTAAAACTTACAAAATGAAAAAACACATCAACTGCAACATTGCATGCAATTCTCAATTTAATTTTCCAAAATGATGAACTATTTCATCTATCAGATAACTATATATTGTCTTATGAGATTCATACCCATCATACTTCAGGAAGGCAACCTTCAGTTAGACTTGGTTCACAAACAGGGTATCCGGGCCGGAGATCAACAAACCACAGCCAATCAGTTTCTCATCAATCGAATAACCAAATGGGTACAAAACAGAAACCAATTTAATTTTCAGGCTTCCAGTCAATTCAACAACTAAACCAAAGTTGGTCAAGTTACTGACACTCACCAGAGACACTGGGCGCAATTCACCCATTTGCACTCTGGGTTCCCACTAGCAAGCAAATGGGAGTGCTTCCCGCTGGCATTAGCAGTGGCCGCGAGATGGGATTCACCCACTTTAGCCATTTAAATTCATGCTCCCCTGCCAGCCTGACTGTTCAGAGATTAGGGTGCCCTTTCCTCGTTTATAGAGAGACCCCTCCCCCCTACAATGGAAGTGACCCTCCCCCAATCCCCTTCTGACCAGGAGAGCATCCCAACCTCTCAGCAAAGAGGGACATTCTCACTCTCCCCTTATCCCCTCCAAACCATAGGCCAACTTTGCACTGCCCCCTGGCCCTGGCACACCCGAGGTGGTGGGCTCCGTGATGTGTGTGGGGGGGTGTAGGGAGGTGGTGATCTCCAAGGGGGGGGGTTAGGTAGTGGTCTCCGTGTTGTGTGGGGATGGGGGGGTAGTGGCCTCTCTGGTGTGTGGGGGGCGGAGGTCTCCATGCGCCCACAGCATTGGTTGGCTTGGAGCAGCAGTGAGATCAAGTTGTTAGTCCTATGCTACCTATCTGATAACTTAGCAGCTGTTGCGGTTGGAGTGAGACCCATTGATTCCTGTCAACACGCCGATTGCTCAAGAAGCTGTATCTGGTTGCAGCAAGAGCCAAGTATACGAGGGGCTGGAGGAGGGTGTGCTGGAGACTGACTTTAGGCTGAATTGTGCTGAAGGGGTAATTTGTCTGACAAGGGAGACCTGTAGTCAAAAATAAAACAGCCGATTTATTTATCCACACACACTATGGAGACCACCCCCCCCCCCCCCCACCCATGGAGCTCCCCCCCATGGAGACCACCACCTCCTCCCCCCCCCCCCCCCCCACCCATGGAGACCACCACCCCCCCCTCCCCCGCATGGAGACCACCACCCCCCTCCCCCCCACACACCATGGAGACCACCACCACCCCTCCCTCCTCCCCCATGGAGACCACCACCCCCCTCATACACCACGGAGACCACCTCCTCCCCATACACACCATGGAGACCACCACGCCACTCGCCCACACACGCCATAGAGACCTTCCCCCCTCACACACCACAGAGACCACCCCCCCCCTTACACCATGGAGACCCTGCACCCCCAACACACCATGGAGACCACCCAACCCCTCCCCCACAACAGAGACATCTATTCCCAACCCCCATGGAGGCCACCCCCACACCACGGAGATCACCGCCCCTCCCCACACCATGGAGACCACCACCCCCCTCCCCGACCCCCACACCATGGAGACCACCACCCACCAGCAACACACATGGAGACCATGCCCCCTCGCTGCCCCCCAATATCATGGAGACCAGCATCCCCCTCACACACCAAGGAGACCAACGCCTCCCCATACACACCATGGAGACCACTACCACGCTCCCCCCCACCACACACACCATGGAGACCACCCTCCCCTCACACACCACGGAGACCCTGCCCCCCCCACACACCATAGAGATCGCGCCCCGTCCCACCCCCCACACCATGGAGAACATCCACCCCCCTGCCCCTCACACACCAGGGAGGCCTCCATTCCCAGCCCCCATGGAGCCCACCCAGCACCCCCCGACACCACGGACACCAGCGCCCTTCCCCACCCCCCACACCATGGAAACCACCACCCCCCCTCCCCGACCCCCACATCATGGAGACCACCCCCTCCCCCCCTCATGGAGCTCCCAACCCCCCTCACACCATGGAGACCACCGCCCCCCGCCCTCCCCCACACACACCACAGAGACCTCCACCCCCTCTCCCCTCCCCACACCACAGAGACCACCACCCCCTCCCCACCAACACACACACACCATGGAGACCCCGCCCTCCCCCCCCAACACACCACGGAGACTAATCATCCACCTTCTCCCCCCCCCCACTCAACACACCACGGAGACCCCACCCCCCTCACACACACCAACACGCCATGGAGACCACCCCCCCCGCCATGGAGACCACCCCCCCCGCCCCCCACGCCATGGAGATCACCCCCCCCCGCCATGGAGACCACCCCCCCGCCCCCCACGCCATGGAGATCACCCCCCCCCGCCATGGAGACCATTCCCCCCGCCCCCCACGCCATGGAGACCACCCCCCCGCCCCCAACGCCATGGAGACCACCCCCCCGCCCCCAACGCCATGGAGACCACCCCCCTCGCCCCCAACGCCATGGAGACCACCCCCCCGCCCCCCACGCCATGGAGACCACCCCCCCACGCCATGGAGAACCCCCCCGCCCCCCGCCATGGAGACCACCCCCCGTGCCATGGAGACCACCGCCCCCCGCGCCATGGAGACAACCCCCCCTGCCCTGGAGACCACACCCCCCGCCCACGCCGTGGAGACAACCCACCCCCGCCCCCCACGCCGTGGAGACAACCCACCCCCGCCCCCCACGCCGTAGAGACCACCCCCCCGCCCCCAACGCCGTGGAGACCACCCGCCCCCCACGCCATGGAGACCACCCCCCCGCCCCCCACACCATGGAGAATCCCCCTCGCGACATGGAGACAACCCCCCCGACCCCCACGCCATGGAGACAACCCCCCCCGCCCTGGAGACCATCCCCCCCCGCCCACGCCGTGGAGACAACCCCCCCCTGCCATGGAGACCCCCCCCGCCCCCCACGCC